>NC_134457.1:31667182-31971200 GCF_047948215.1 Lycorma delicatula | reverse complement strand
ATAAATTCATAGTGTATACTGAATTAAGTAGTTAAAATATTTAAATTTTATGGTTATAAACTAAATTTAATGTTAATACAATGATCAAATAGAAATAATATGGTTTATCTCTTCATATATGATAAAAATTAATTATATTTAAAATATAATGATTACAGATCTGTATCATTAGGATAATGCAATTGTAAAAGGATTACATTCTTGTATGAAGTAGAATGATTGTGTACAGGTTTAGGATATATATAAATTGTCAACTATATATTATGTTGTATTTAATTTAAAAAACACTAATGAAAAATTAAATATGGGCTTAGTTAAATAAAAGTGGAAAAAAGTTCATTGATTAAAAATTACAAATAAAATACAGTGATTGGTTTGTTGTGTTTTTATGAAATTAATGCCATTTTAATTTAAGAAAATTGCGGGATTCTCAGAAATATTAGGTTCTTCTGGTTTGGAAGAAATGAATTAGGAGAGTAGGGGATGTATTTGATTTGAATAAAGAAGACTGGTCTAAATTGATTAAATTATGTTCAACATTTACTAAAATTTAAAGAGTAGTGGATCAATGAGTTTAATTTTTAATTAGGAAAAGGCAATCTTTACCTGTCTGGGCTTTATGAGCTTTGGTGAAACTAATGTTGAAAATTACTAAAAATTAACTGGTTTTTTTTTTCTTTGTCTTCTTAAAGCCAAAAAATGACCATAGGTTATGGAAAATATTTGATAATATTTAGTAATATGGCAATCTTCACACATTAAGTTTATTTTGCTTTTTGTTTAATTTATTGTAATTCTATTTTACCTCAAAAACATACATTTATTATTATTACTATTTTTATATTATGAAAGGATAGAAATAAGCATTTTAGACTTTTAAATAAATTCTTCCAGTAAACAAAACTTAATCGTTGTATAATATTTAAAATCATTAATTGTCAAAATGTGGGTTCATAATAATGGTGATGATAGATTTGTGTGCGTTTTACGTTAGAAGAAATAGAAATACAAAATTAATTTGTTAAATTTTGTTGTGTTTTTTTCAAAATAATGTAAATTTTTGTTATAAATATTTACTACAGTGTGAATTTATGTAAAACCAGCCTTCATCATTAATCTGAATCAGTGAACACTATTCATGTAGTTTCATATAGCCAAAAATAAATACAATTCTTTAATAATTTGGAAACTTGTTTTATGAAATTTTGATCTTAAAAATTGAGAATTTTCATCTCAGGAAACCACATTGAGAATCTCCATCACTCTGGAAAAGGCTGTGTGTATTATCCTCTAATTTTCAACTCGATAAACCACATAATCCAGGAAATCAACATATATTTGGGTGTAATTATTTTATTTTATTTTTTTTTTTTAGTCTTAATGTATTAAAGTGCTTAGTTTGAGATTTTATAAATAAATTTTGCTGTACTGCACATATTTTATGCTGAAAACCTTCTCAACAAGTATCTTTAAAAACAAATTTGTCATGAGTACATGAAACCAAATAAATCAGCATGTTAATAAATATTTTTTTATAAAATTACATAATTCATACATCCTTTTTTTGTTATGATAAGTGTGGTTTTGCATGGATTTAGATAAAGATAAAAACTTATTTCCATTAGAAAATAATTTGGGAGCTAAAGGAATTTTTTAAGTTCCATTAATACAGTTTGCATACAGTCAGTGGTTTCATTTAACAAGAAAAATGTAGGATTTCTGTTGATTGACAAGTTAAACTGATATTACGGTACTGTCCTTATTTATTTTCTCCTACTTTCTCTAGAATAAGTAACAATTACACATTTTTTGTATGACAATATTGATACAGAATAAAAAATTCTGTATATTATTGTAAACAGAATATTCATTTAATATTTCAATTTATTATAAAATAAATTATTGTTGGCTAAAAGTTTAACTTAAGAAAATTAATTTTATTTTTTAAAACCACTTACCTTTTCTTTCTTTTGGTCTGAAGACATGTAGTTTAGCATAAAGATTACGTGTTAATATCAGAATAATAAATAATATTATTTTTTAAAGTATATTTCCAGTCGATTTGATAATTAAGTGAATAGTAACGAATGTTAATGCAGTGTTGCTGCTGTGCTTAAACAGTTAAGAACCAACAATATGACTGAAGATAAAAAACAATAATAATTTTTAAGTTTCATTTTTTATTGTGCTTTCGATTGCAAGAAAATATCTGTACTAGAAGATTTAATACTCTTTGTATAGTCTAATTAATTTGAAATAAAATCTTTTAAAGGAATTTATGAACTTGTTATTATTTAATGGTTATCTGATGTTAAAATATTGTTTTTTACATGATTGTTTAATATTTCTAATTCTCTCAGAATATAAACTGGTAAAAAAACCACTCATACATGTTTCATTTGCTTAACGACAGGAAGTTTCGAACACGTTTTCATTTAATTTCATAGTTAGCATCTGTGCCGAATGTTTTTTCACCTTATTTGTTAAAAAATCCATACTTTTCCAATTTTAACTTCTTTCAAGCTGTGCTCTAATTTTTGGATTTGTTTCCATTCCTACCCTTTTCTCTGTGTTCCTATATGGAAGAGGTATCCTATATGGATAGAAAGGGGTATTCTTAAAATATCTATTTTTTTTGTATCTGCTGAGTTTGGGAAACCTCAAAATTAATATTATGAAAGCTGTGTAAAACGGATTCATTTAGTAAAATGTTATTGTTTAATTCTTGTTCAGCCTTAGTCATTGTTGTGATATTTTGTACGCTTACTGCACGTATCTACTTCAAATATGTTCTTTTTTACAGCTGTTATGAATTGTTTTTCAGTTTAAATATCACATAATTAAAATTCATAATAATGGTTTCTTTTTCTGTTTAACCTCTGCAACCAACGTAAGGTAATGTATGCCTCTGCAACCAACTTCACAGGATGATATGTATCAATGCAATTGAAGTGTAGTCTTGAACAGTGTCAGATTCCTAAGATGTATGGTTAATTGAAACCATACATCTCAGGAATGGAATTAAAATAATTTATTTTTAATTTTTCCTAGATACTTCCTTAGGAACTAAATTCCACGGAATAACATCAAAATTGATAGTAATATATATTTTCTACCTATCTGAGGAATCTGAGGAGTGATAGGAGTCAGTGAGATTGATCCATAAATTTTTTACCCCTTTTCACCCAACTTGAATGTGTGAAAAATAGTCAATAGCTTTAATTTAATCATTGACATAAATATAATTGCAAGTTTCATTTTATTTTGGTTTCAGTACCTTTTTTTTTATACAACCTTTTAGAGGTTATTCATCAGAATAATTTTTAAGAAATTTATTTTTTTTCCAGTAAGGTGTAGAAAAACTCCTACAGCTACCTTTTACGCTTTGTCCAATTACGGGCCAATGTCCAATTACAGTTACCCTAAATCTAATTTTATAATGATATATAACTTTTCTCCATGTGAAAAAAACACCAAACCAACTGGATTCGAACACAGAATAATTTGGATAAAGAGCAAATATGAAACCGCTACAACACAGAGATCGACGGAGTTAGAATTAGTGATGAATGCATTTTAAATAAATATATACATTACCTATTTAAATAAAAATGTAAATGTTCGTTTGTTCAAAATCTTAAATCTCCGAAAGTTATTCACCGATTGCTTTGAAATTTTGACACAACGTTGTAATCAAATACGCGCGTGTTTTATATACCAACTATTTATATACCTAAGATGACACATCTGTGACAGGTAAAAACATGCTTCAAAAACAGCGCTAATTGTTGGACGTAAAAGCAACATACGCTGTACTGATTATTTTACGATTCCATTTCGGTGTTTCCGATATTTGTGTTCGCTATAGACTAAAAACTACTGGACCGATATACGCGCGGGGTAAAAGAGAGAAAGGGAAAAATCGGAAAAGGAAAAATCCAAAAAGGTAAAAGGGAAGAAGGTAAAAGGGAAATAAGGGGAAAATGGAAAGAAGAAAAAAAGGGTAAAAGGGAAAAGTAAAAACAGGAAAAGGAAATATAAGAGGAAAGGAGAAAAAAGAAAAACGGAAAGAGGGAACGGGAGTGGGAAATAGGGAAATGGAAGGAAATTCGGTAAAAATTAAAATGGGAAAAAGAAAAAGGGGAAAAGGGAGAAAGGGTAAAAGGGAAAAGGGAAAGGCAAAATATTTTGACGTTCCGTAATATTTATTTTGTTAATATTTTATTAAAGTTTCAACTGTTTTCATTTAATCTATATATATATTCTAATATAGTAATAGCGGAGCATTGCCGGGTCTGCTAGTAACAATATAAATATATAAATATTTATCTGTGGTTTTTAAAGAAGAAATTTTAACATAATTAAAATAAAAAATATTCTTGCTGAACTGTAAAACAGTAGGTCCTTCAATTTTGTAAAAGATGACAACGTTTTTATATTTTTGCATATTTTTTTTTATTCGGTAACATATTAATCGTGTTAAATGTAAATATTATTAATCAATTTTTACATAATTTACTAATAAGCTGCAAAGAATGTATTGATAGATAAAAAAAAATAAAAGAGAAACTCAAAAGTAAGGTAGAGATAATACTAAATGAGAGAATAGAAATGGTGTTGCAGCAGAAAAAGTAGAATATTGTGGAAGTTTTCGATTGGTTTCAAGGACTCGGTAAAGTAGAAACAGGAAATAAAACCAGTGTATTGGTTGCCAATCGCATATTAGATTCAGTCTTGAGAAGATAACAAGCAATGCCTGCCCTTTGTTTCTAAGATGTAAAAGTACAAGATAGAATAGGATAAGAGTTTTCGCGTGGTAGAAGATTTTCTAGAGGAGGATTTAAAGGAGGAGTAAGAACGGTGAAGGGGCGAGAGGGTTACTCTTATTCCTGTAGTACTGTGTCGGGTCGATCCTGTCTGTAGCTCCCAAAGGAAATCGAACTTTGTGAGACCGACTTGGCCGTGTCCTGGACTACTAAACAACGTCCCGCCACGACACGATCATTCTAAACTCAAAGCTGATACAGACTTCTCAACCCCGCGATACTGAACACTACCTATGAAGTAAAATAGTAAGTAAGTAATAAAGTACATAAAGAGAAAAATATTGTTATTTTATAAGTAGAAAATAGTCATTCACTTACATTAAATATGTATGCAAAAACAACAACAACAATAATAATAATAATAATAATAATAATAATAATAATAATAATAATAATAATAATAATAATAATAATAATAATAATAATAATAATAATAATAATAAATAAATTAAAAAAAAAATTAAATCCAGAAAATAATAATAATGATAATAATAACAAATAATTAATAACAGTGCAGTAAAAAAAAAAAAAAAAAAAAAAATACAAACAGAACCCATAAATGTAACTAGAGGAATATTTCAAGGAGACGCCCTAAGCCCGCTCTGGTTCTGTATGTCTGTCAACCCGCTCTCAAGTATGCTAAAGGAGTCAAGGTACGGTTACAATATAAAATCGCGAGCAGGAGTTTACAAACTGGCACACCTATTCTATATGAACGATTTAGATTTATTTTTATTTACTTTATTTTTATTTATTTATTTAGATTTATTTGCTGCAGCTGAAAGATCAGCTGCAGCAACTGCTCAAACTTGTCGAAATGTTCAGCGAAGATATTAAAATGGAGCTAGGAATAAGTAAATGCAAGATAAACGCCATTGTGAAGGGAAAGTTCCACCAGGCGCAAAATTACGACCTGCAGACCCAAGATAGGATAGAAGCATCCCAGCAGCGCTAAGGAGAATCTATTTAATATACCATGAATTCTATCTGAAAAATGTTGTACGAGTATGCATATTTGTAAGTTTACTAGTTAAAATTATTAAAAATTGTTTGAAAAATATTTACGTCCTTTTTTAAGAAGCAACCAGCAAGTAATAAAATATGCGTGAAACATTTCATTCACAGTCTATATTGTAAGCTATACTTTATTATAATTTTAAACCTTTACATTCATTCAGTTTTTTGGCACGTATGAATGGATAATTTAGACCGTAGTGTTACTATTTTAATATTTCCAATATTTTTATTTAAAAAAAAGAGAAATTTTATTTTAAATAGACTATGGACTACTCCTTTTATATCTGTGTTCTAATAAATTCTTATAAGCTAGTATCAGTTGAATTCAGTGAAAGACGATGGAATTTTTTAAAATGTAACATCATTCAAATTATTACTATCAAAGACAACTTATAAATTATAATCTAGGCTAAACGAAAAATAAATTATTTTATAGTAGTTATCGTTAAGTATATCGTTTGAAAAACTTAAACTACGAGTAAGTATAATTGTTAGAAAAACATTTTGATTTTGTATATCGTTTAGTGGTAAATTAAATCGGGATTTTGATCTCTGGTCAGGAGTCACTGCTTTAGCTCATCGGTCGCAAACGAACAACCAGTGACAACGATAGTTATACAGTTATATCTAACGTCTTTATACTCCATATTCCTAGGTTTTCTTCCAGAAAAAATGAAAAGAAAACTCCTGATTCCCTTTCCTTTGAGGATAACAAATAAACTAACAGATTTTTAGTTTTTTGGTAAAGACCAGCTGTCTTTGACTCAGGTTGGTTGGCTGCTACCAACGGTCGGATAATGACCAACATCGGTGGTTCCTGCAAATTGAAGCGTAGGGTCTTGTCCTAGATGGCGCATTTGAAAGTTTTGTGCTGAGCATTAGTCCATCGCGCGGGAACGGGGAAGCGGGGGAGAGCCCATGCATTTTTAGCCGGATGCACAGAGCTCTTTCTCCCTTCAGATATTTCCTGGGTACAGGAAAGTCTCAGGCGACGGCACCGGCGTAGTGGTCAAACCTACCCCTCCAAATCTTCTCTTTCGAAAGAGGGAGGAAATGTAAAGGGAGCTAGTAAGGCGGATGTTGAGGCATCTCTTGACCGTAGATGGTGGGAGAGTGGATCAAACGAAAAAAGGCAGATGGACCTACATAATTATTCTTGACATTCAGAGATGGCTGTGCCGAAAACACGGAGAACTGAGATAAGAGTTGATCCACTTCCTTACGGCTGTTTTAAGGCATATCTGTGCCACGCCCAGGCATGGACGCTGAGGCTTTCCGCGGAACCCTCTTGTGGAGGAAATTGCCGGGGAAGGACGATACCGCAGAACACAGTGTTCATGCGATTGATTTCTGCAGCATAAGGTAGCATGCAGGAGAGAATTCGGCATGCTTACTTAACAGAATATCATTGGGACTATGCTGTAGATCGAACGATCATGACACCCGTTGTCTACGATATTGGTTAAGATCATCCGAATAAAAATGATGGAAGAAGTTCAGAGGTAAATAATTCCTACTGGGTTTCCCGTGGGGCAAGTACACGGCCAAAAGATTGTGGTTAATTAAATAAAACCACAGGACCCTGATGGGTTCCAGGCGTGGTGCCAGGAATATGTTGTGGATGGGAACAAGACAAATGGGGAGCTACGAGTATGATAATACAGTAAGACGGGTCGGGCATTCCATGTTGTAGAGCAGGAGAGGTTTAATGCGTAGGTCCGCGAGTGACAGTCCCTCACTACAATGGGATTCAAAACCACATTGTTTCTTCTCCTCCACCGAAAAAAAGGTTAAGTCGATGATCTAAAACGGGCTTCCAAAAATTTGCAGAGTGGTTGGGTATTCCAAAAAGAATAGTATAAGTGCAGAATGATAAAAAATAAAAATATTGATCATCAGAGCTGTATAATTTAAGAAATTTTCTCCAGATGAAATGAGACATCCAAGAGCAGATTTCAGATTCCATTAGGAAAAATTCCTTTGGATGTTGTGATGTACAGAAGAATTTGATTGAACCGTATAATACTATTCCATAATATATTTTCTTATATCTTTTATATGTGGTTTACCAGAGAGCTGTAATAGGCTAGAATTATGAAGTAACAGTTACTAAATTATTTCCCCTCTTAAAAAGTAACTATTATTCTATATGAAAATGATTAATTTATTAACCAGTTGATAACGTTCTTCCTAATTACTTTTAGTTCACTGATTTGAAGTATTTCTCCGTTCCTTTCAAGATGAAAATTTTATGATGAACACATTAATGTAATAAATAAGTACTATTTATTCACTGACATTAGTTTTAATCAACTAATCATTATTAAAAAAATTTTACGTTAAAATAATTTTTAAATAATAATACACAGGGTCCAGTAATTTAGATAGTTTTTTACCCTACATTATTAACTCATTTAAGTAAGTCCTGTAGGTATGCTCATGGGAGGATGAAGACTTTCTAAGAGAATGTAATAATTTCCTCTATAACAGATTACGTTTAGCTTTAAAGTATGGCTTAACAGCAAACTTAAATAGTCTACTTATTAAAATTGTTATAAGGGTATATCGTTACTTGATTCTCTTATAATTACACTTATCGTTATTTTAATGTAACTTCATTAAAGTATGTATAATGCCTTAATGTAAATTAAATATGTGTATACAGAGTGATTCACAAAGAATGTAATAAACTTTCAGGATACGGGTGGAAATAAATAAGAAGGTTCATATAAACAGAGGTTCGAAATCATATAAACATAGCTTTGTTAGCGAGTATGTGTGGCAAAATATTTCGGCATGATTTCTGCGTTTTTGTTAAAATTAAGCCAGACCGTAATTCTTAGAAGTCAAATTAAGGAGTAGATTTAATGGTCTTATATGAAATTTAATCTGAAATATTAAAAAAAACGCAAAACTGTATTTTTAGTAGTGCTTTCTAGAAGTCTGGGGTAAAACAGGAAAGATTGGGATAGAAAAACACACTCTTTTTTGTTTGGCATAAAATAACTTTGTTAAAAGGGGAATAAACTTTTATACAAAAGTTTTAAAAAAAAACTTGTAGAAAATTTGATTTGAGTGAAATGCTGTGAATAAAGTTCTTAGAAATTAAACAAATACAAACGTAAGAATTTTGAAGTTTATTAAAAACAAAACATATCAAAATGTGCCAGATTTAACTAGGTACTATAGCAAGTTTCCAACTATCTCATCAAAGCTAAGCACAGTCCAGGGGGTTTGAGTAGACAACACCTTGGGCTGTGCTATGCTTTGTTGTGGATCCGGCCCGGGATAGAGTGAAAAAAAAAACAAAAAAAAAAACTATCTTATAACGCACTAAAAAGAAGGTAAAAAACTATAACATCAGCTATTATTGTATAGTAGTATTTAATATATATATTATATATATATATATTATATACACGAGAACGTAGACAAAAGAATTACATATTTACAAAATTTCGCGAAAGCAGTAACTACTTTTAAATTCTGAAATTGCTCTCAGGTAGGTTTCTCCATAATGCTAAGCGAAGTAAATATATTAGGCCGATAAAATTGGCCGTTCATTTTTATTTTATTATTTTTATACTTTAAAAAATTATTTTATGTATTTGATTAATATTATTAATATATTTAAATCATTTATTAGTAAATGGGGTTTTTTATATAGCCGAAATAAGATGAAAGCAAATTGAAAATTGCTTTTGAGACTATATCTATACTTATAAAGCAACTTATCTTGATTGACTGTCAGATTCAGCAATGCCCAGCAAAAACTAATGAAGATAATAAACAAAAATTTGTATACAAATTTTAATTTTAAACTTACGAGCGCAAAAGCGCTCGTAAGTTTCTCGCAACTCTTCCAGACTGTTGAAACTGTGGATGAAGAAACTCCATGTTTTTTGCAAACATCTCAATTTGATAGGCCTCGTTCCAGTTCGTGAATAATTTGGATTTTATCGCTCACGGACAGTTGTTTCCATTTGACGCCCGACATCTTTCATTACAAATGAACCGGAGTTAACAGTGTACACTTTTTTAAAAATACAGTACACCGAAGAGTTTTTTTTTAGCAAGATATACTAAAATGAAAACGCATTTACTGACGCGACCACAGTATTATTGTACTGTATTTGGCTACCGGGTATCCGATCGATCACTTTAAGCAATACTATTTGTTTAACTGATTTTATAGTACAGTAGTGTTTTTTAAACTGAAAATTATGACCACTGAATTTACCAGTGGGGCTAGGACAGATAAAATTTATCTTTAACCATACTCCTCTTCAGACTTTCACTTAAATCATTTAAAATCTGCTATAGAGTTCGATGAATCTGTTTGGGCGGTTTTGACGGATTATTGTTTGGCCCCAGTATTTCCTGAAATTTTGCTAACAGAAAAACCCGAGTAATAAAAATAACTATAAGTCTTTGCGATACCGCAATGGAACTTGTACTGTACGTAGTTGAACTGTACATACTGAACAACGTCCTGCTACAAAACGTTTGTTCATCCTTCAGAACTGACCTGAACAGGCCTTAGATAAAATGTCACAATCTTTACTTAATCGTAAATGTATATTTCGTAAATGAAGAAATGGAATTTCTTTTGCGTTGAGATTATTTGGTGGTTATATAATAATAGTTTTTAAAAAATCGAAATGCTCGTAATAACCACGTTTATAATGCGTCGATACCTCGCTAAAAGCAAGTTAATTTGTCATTAATGAGATAGAAAACAAAACAAATCTCGGAATTTTGCTCGTTACAACCAATTTATCGTTACAAGCGCGTTCCTTATTCGTGGGTTCCACTGCATTCAGTAGACTGGGACTTGTAAATACACTTTAAGACCACTTTCGATTTTTTTGAATTTCAAGTTTTTAAGGGTGCGATGGTGTTCGGCGCGGTGGCTCAACCATGAAAGCCACTGTTACTGTTTGTGTTACGCGACTGGCTGCACCTGCCTTCGGTTACTTGACTAAAATATAAAAAAAAAAAAAAAATGAAAACAGAAGTACCGTCATCTCCTAGTGGTGTTTGTCGGGTAACGCTAAGAACCGAGCAAAATAAATTTTACCTTATGAAATAATGGTAAACAGTTATAACTAATATTTTTAAGATGGAGGTTGACTGTTTTGTTACCCACATTCTTATATCACTCAAAGTTTCGGGTTCTGTGATGCCAAACTGTTGCATTGAGGAATTACAATACTGGTATTTTTTATAAATTGAACCGGCTTTAATTTTTATTTATGATTAATATTCTCACAAGCATGAGTTAAAGAACTCATGCTTGGGGGTCCAAGTGCAGAGCCCTCTTGTTAGACGGGAAGGGCGAGTGAAGAGAGCCATGACCGGCTAATTATTCCCTATTCGCGATGTAAAACGCATGTAACGATATAGCGCGGGCTAACCGCGACGAGTACGCAAATTTAAGAATTGTAATACAGATTTTCTTTAACATTATTGGGTTTTTTCTTATCAGTTTATATTGGATTATTACAATTCATTGGTAAGATGGATTGGTCTGACAAAGATTTTTCAGTTTTCTTATCTTCCTCTTTTTAGTTTTTCTTTATATAAGCGTTGGGTAACAATTCGTTGTTTGTCGTATATTCCTTCGATATTTTTAATAACAATTCTTATTTAACGTTTTATCAATTTTTAATGAAAATCTATATACAATATTCTTGATTAAATAATTTTTATTTATAAACTAGCATCCTCGTCGCGGCTTCGCCCGCGCTGTATGGTTACATGTGATTAATTGTACGTCGACCAATAATTTGTCGTTTTGGACAAATATGAGCTAATTCGGACCATAAATACAATTTTTTGAAATATTTCGACCCCAGCGCCACCTAGCGGGCCCAAACTAATTCAGAAATCTTCGCGAGCGTGCTCACAACTCCCAAATTTTTAATAAAATCTTGTTATCTTAATTATGCAACCGTTGTAAGTTTGTTAAACACTTTTTTTACACTATATTCACTAATGCACTTTTTCACAGTCCTTTTTCTAGCTATTTAAGAAAAAGTGACAGAGCTTAAAAACTTTTGTCTGCGATATCTTCAGGTTTTTTTCTTTTTTCTTACGTACTTTTTTACTTGCGAGATCTTCTGGACGAATTTAAAAAATGTAAAATTTTGTAATATGTAACTTGTTAGACACACGGATTATATATGTAGAAGACCTTACATATATATAGAAGACAGAAGTCTTCTATATATATATATAAGGAAGAAAGTTTGTTTGTTTCGTTAATATCTCGACACCGGCGCCATCTAGTGGGTATAGTTTATGAAAAATTATCTCTTCTCACGTAACTAATATATATTTTGAATATGAGCCAAATAGGACCATAAATATAATTTTTCAAAATATCTCGATCCCAGCGCCACCTAGCGGGTCCAAACTAATTCAGAAACCTTCGGGGGCGTGCGCACAACAATTTACCAAAGTTTCATCGCAATCGGATGAACGGTTTAGGAAGGCATAAGAGACATACAGATAGGCAAACATTCATTTATATATATATATATATATATATATATATATAGATAAATAAGTTAGCTATTAAAAACATATTGCGGGTGAAGCCGTGACGTGGGAATGCTAGTATCACAAATTACAGATGTAATTTCAAATATCTTCATTTTAATTTATTCTTTTTTGTTTCAATCTAAATCTGCTGACAAAAAAAAGATAAAAAGGATATTTACGTTAATCTTTTTTACAGTTATTCCAGACCAGTTAAATTAAAACTAAGCAGTAAAAATATAGATTGATTTTATTGGCTATAAAAGTTTTAATGAGTTTCCGATAGTGTAGTCAGTTTATATGTTGACTGAATCAAATTATTTCTATATTGTGATATCAACGTTATTTTTTTTAATTTTTTATTTTTAAGTCTTCATTTAACATGATTGTATTCTAAACATTATATAAACTGAAGTTTATATAAAATTACACAACAATTTCGTTTAAAATTACACAACAAAACATTGATTTGACTTTGATATATGTTAATTTGTATTTTGAAGAATTTTTAAGGTATGAAAAATTAAAATTTTCTAAATTTACTGACTGTTCTTAGAGGTAAAGTAAAACTAGATTTATAAAAAATAAAACTAATTAAAATAGGAGGTACCATACCTTTCTTTAAAATTTTACATTTTATGAACAACTAAACAAAAAAATACCTGAATATAATATTCATGATATACTTTGTTCTCTCTTACATTACATTTTACAAATTTACCGAATTAATCTAACAATTTATAAAAGAAAATTTTCACTGGAATTTCATTTGCTTTATGGTAGTATAAATCGATATTTCATAACTACGTCAACAGATTACATTAAGAAAAAATAAATAATATTTAAGTGTATCTAAGAACAGAAGAACAGGATTTATCTATTTTCTAAGAATAAAAAAAAATATATATATATATTTTTATAGTCCGTTTCAATGTAGTGACAATTTAAAAATACTGCAACCTTTTTTTACTATATGTTTTAATAACGCTAGTACGGTAGGAATATAATTACAGTTTACAATAAAATGTAAAAAAAATTGTGAAGAAAAGAAGAATTTTTACTAGAATTGTTGCAATTTCGGGTTTCTGTTGGAGGAGATCATATCGCATTGCTGAATAACTAAACATCTGTTCAGACAAGTACAACGTATAAAAGGGATTGTACTCCCAAACACATCTCGGAAGTTTCTCCCCACCGCCTTATGAAATTATTTTATAACCCTTTCTCATCCTGTTGTTAACTGAAATTCTGATTGTTTTTACAGAAGAGAAAAAACACTGTGTATTTTAAAATGCACAGTGTAATGAAAATTCATATTACATAATTAATAAAAATTGTATATATAAATTTTTTATTTTTTTTAGATGTACGAGTAGAAGTTAAACACATTTTCTTATCGTAATTATTTTTTTATATATATTTAAAAATTAGGTTTTATTTCCTTCATATATAATAAATGTTTTAATTAATATATAAGCTTTGTGTTAAAAACTGAAGCAAAAGTTTATTATTTCAGTTTATATTTATTACTTCGGTATCTCTCTTTTTTTCCGAAATGCGTAAAACTGTATAAACGATTTAAAAAAAAAAAATTCAGAATGAATTTTTAAATTTATTTATTAGAGCATTGGACGAGTTTTTACGAGGAAGATTAGATGTAGTAGTAAGTGAAAAACACCTCTCAGACCTTTGTAGAGAATTGAGTACAAGACCAACTGAATTAGATACCAGCCACCGAACAACTGAATTCCAACCACTACACCTACTGGCGGACCAGTTAAACATCTTAATTGAAGTCTTAAATACGTATTGAACTAAAATCTAAACCTGAATTAAATTAAAATTTGATTAAAATTAAATTTTCCCCGTTTGTATAAATTGAAAAAAAAAAAATATTAATTACCAACAATACATGAAGCAAAATAAAATTCATAAAATATGCTAAAATTATTATGACTATTTTCTTCAAACTTTGAGAAAACGCAACAAATTTTTCCTAAACCCTTTTAGCAAAAATATTTTTGGTAATATGTGCAAAGAGGAAGTATCTAGCAAAACTATAAGAAATAAAAGTTGTCGATTATAAAATTCCAAACAAACTTAATTTTTAAATCTTGTAGAAAATATATTTTGAAATTTCAAGCAGGAGTTTCACCTCCAGTTAATAATATGTTTTATGTGATTTAAACGCTAGCGTACATTTCTGCAAAAAAATCATTATAAAATAATAAATAAAATTTTTAGCAATTTTTGTAGGAAATAATTTTAGAAATTTTTTTACTGATGGTTCTCTTCTGATAATTTGATAACGGTACGATACTGTACAGTATTCATAGAACATGGGGTTATTTCAGGTATTGAAATTTAATTTTAAACGATATCCTTTGTATTATCAATGGTTTTAAGTCATCCCATGGTTGGTTGAACAGAAAACTTTTAAAACAAAAAAGCATCGCATAATTTGAAGTCTCGAGTAATAGAAATTCTAATAATCAAGAATTAATGTCAATGTTTTTCGTTTCTAAGCTTCTTTATTTGTTAGTTACTATATATATTCGTCGTAATATCCATATTACTTTATAATACTACTTTACTCTATTTTAAATAATCCTTTGAAACTATGTTAAACAGTATAGATATAAAAGCATACATATATATTTATGAATGGAACACACTGATATAGAAATGATGATTGGTCAGTCGATTATAATTTTATCCAATAATACATCGCAAAATAGAAACGTTCGTTGTATTAACAACAGAAACAAAGGTTTAATCTCGTTATTAAGTAGAGTTCACAACAATTTCATAACACAGAAGTTAAATAATAAATGAATTCCTTAATTACGATAAACACAGAGATCAGTAGGAAATCCATTTCATAATATTCTCTATTGTTGTGTTTCAATATTATGTAACTACCGTCGTGATATTAACCATACTAGAACAGCAGCTGTTTAATAAACATGGATAAATCCAATTCGTTCCATATGTGAATCTCTTCTTTCTCCTTGCACGATATGCGCGCGCGCCCACACACAAACAAACAAACACACACACACATAGACACACCGAGAGAGAGAGAAAGACAGAGTGAGAGTGAGTGAGAGTGAGAGAGAGAGAAAACTAGCATCCCTGTCGCGGCTTCGCTCGCGCTGTTGGTTACTTGCGTTTCTTATCAGCGAATAATTAGCCGCTCATGGCTCACCTTGCTCGTCCTTCTTGTCCAGCCAGAGGGCTCTGCCCCTTGGGCACCGCTGTGTTAATTAAAATCATATTTATGAGAATAATAATGAAAAATTAAAATTAAACCCTGTCCAATTTATAAAAAATATCAGTGTATTGTAATTTCTTCATAGCAACAGTTTGGTCAGAACAGGAACCAAAACTTTGAGTGATCTAAAAATATCGGTTTCAAAAAGTCGGCCTCCGTCTTAAAAATATTGAATATAACTGGTTACCCGTACTTCGTCCGTCTCTTAGCCATTCCTGAAAAACACCACAAGGAAGTGACAGTCATTCTTTTCTCATTTTTATTTTATATTTTTAGTGAAATAACTGGTGGCAGGTGTAGCCAGTCGCGTCATACATATAATAATAATGACTGTATTGGCTGAGCCGCCGCGCCGTACACCGTCGCATCTGTTAAAAAAATCAAAATTCAAAGAAACCCAAAATTATCTGAAGATTATTTGTAAGTCCCACTCTAGTAAATGTCTCGTTTAGTATAATCGGAAATGGGGGAAAGTTTGGAATCATTGTTCAAATTTCTTTTACCTTGCTTCACTATTTTCAATGTCGAATTTTGAAAAATCTAGAAATCTGTTTTTAGAAATTTGCATGAAAATTACATACATCAAAGATCAAGTTGATATCTTCATTTGTTACCGAGAAATTAAAAAAAAAGTAGTAAATATCATTGTTAGTCCATTTTAACCTTTTAAACTCGAAATTAAAAAAAAAATCGTTTCTTATTGTACAGTTGCACAATAAGAAAAAAATATATACAAATTTTCATTAATTTATCTTCAGTAGTCTTTGGTGGGAGTTAATGAATCAGTCAGTCAGTCTGGACATGTTCTTTTATATATATAGATATGCTTGCGTACACTGTATTTTTCGCTTAAATGCAGAGCCTCTTTTTTATCTTGTTTATTACAATCTCACTTATTTTTACTATCTTCATCTCTTTCCATCAACTAATCTATGTATTTACGGTATTTATGTGGATACAGATGCGAATTGTAGTTGCTTCATATAGAACTAATATGTATGCACATAATTGCACCTTCTGATGCAATTAATATCAAACAATTATTGCTAAATTGCATATCACTACATTGAATGGTATTTCTGAATTATGTAAAGTCATAGGCTGTTATACGATTCACTTTATATACTCGTGTTATTCTATTTAATTATGATAAATAGCGTGAAATTTAAGTCTTGTTCAAATATAATGTACATTTGTGTTTAATTTATATTATTAATTACATTCTTCTAATAAACTTACAAGTATACTCTGTTATTAGTCACACTCTTTAGAAGAAAATTGTTATTATCTATCTAACATTTAAGTGGTCGTTTATAATTTTGTTTTTCAATTTATTGAAACATGTTTTATTCTTGACAATTAATTTCTTTAATTACTCGTGTTATCAATTAGTTGTCTAGGTAATCACATGGGCAACATTTTATAACTCGTATCATATTTTGTTATTTGTATAAAAACAATTTATACTTAGTATTATACAAATAGCAAATAATCATCTGTAAATGTTCTGGTATTAAATTTCGATATCATTGTCGGCAAAATGTTTGCGAATTTAAACTTTTTGAATATTAGGAAAAATCTTTTATTTTTTATGTAAATTATATAAAAAATGCTATTACTATTAACATTACACATACTAGTCATCATTACGTATATTAATGATTAAAATAATCCAAGCTCTTAAAGGGTAAAATACTAGTTTCAATTTTGATTTGTACATCGCGTGATTTTGAACAGTTCACTTCGCGAAGTGCAGTTTGGATTTATTATTGATGATTACTAGAGATTCCACTGGCTGGCTAAGAGTGGTAGGAGAAAGATTTATAAAAAACAGAAACGAAATAAATCTAGGTTTAGTTGATCCTGGAAGATCCTTTGACATTAAGTTGGATAAGTTAATGAAGATCCTCAAAGAGAAAGTATTGGAAGGAAAGTAGGCTCATAAAAAATGTTTTATTTTTCAAACAGAAAGTAGGAAATGAATGTAATTTAAAATACTTTGTCAGTTTCTTTAATATGAGAATCGGTCACCAACGTCAATCAGGAGTTTAGCTCACTAAAACTGGTTGAATACTTGGACGAAAGGTTTGCTATTTTCTTTTTATGTTAATTACTAAGAGAAAGAACATTTTTTTTGTTTACATTGTAGTTTACTGCTCTTTTGTTTGCTATCCCAAGATTATGTTTCGTTAATTTTTATAAATTAGTTTATACTTTGACTAAATTACGATGTATTTAAGTCTATTCCTGCGGTTTTTCGTATTTTATTGTTATTTTATTTTTAATTTTATTATTTTTATCTATTTTTTTATTTTATTTTATTGTTAATATTGCTACGACATATATGACTAATTTAATATCGGTGGACGAACACGGTAACAACACAGATGTGAGCCGACGCACAGTATAACTACGCACTGATACAGCATCACTCCCGCCGTGCAGATGACCGCGCAGTTCTCTCACCATAGATGCGGCCTCACCACTTTCAGGCTCCCATAAAAAAGCGTGCACGAAAGTGTCTTTTCAATTCATCGTCGACCACCACCTGGAGAAGACCAAGAAGAAGAAGAAGATAGAAGAAGACAGAAGAAGTTCCCTGGCCGCCTCAACATGGGACCTCCCGGCGGATGTCAACATTCCCGCCGGAGCAGCTGGCCTGGCCGACCAGCCGAGGGAGTCGCTGGACGCGGACGCTACCTTCCCGTTCCAGCTCGCCGGGCTTCAATTGCTCCGGCCGGCGGACTCAGCAGCAGCAGTACGCCCAGCGTTGAATTGCTTGTGGAGAACCGCCTCGGCCGCGCCGGTGAAGGACGACCGACTCCGATCCGACACTGCGGGGTTTTGGGGGCTACCACTGCCGATGAGAGGAAGCCCGGTCTGACTATAATTGACGAGCCGCAAATCCCCGACTTCGCCGGAGACCAGCTTCCAAACCCAGCAGCTCTTCTCAGAACTAACGCAAAAAAGAGCCCTTTGCAGAGACACCACAAGGTTATGAATTACGAGCCGTCGAAGCCATTCGACGACAACAGCCCTTCTCAGAACTACCATTACGTTAGTAATTACAACGATCTGTCGAAGCTAATTGACGACAAAAACTGCTCTTTTCAGGGCTACCATAAGGTTGGTAAATGCCACGTGTCGTCGAAGCCATTTGGCAACAATATACACACACAGACACACACACACACACACATATATATATATATATATATATATATATATATATATATATATATATATAGCCAAGTAATGTGTACCAAGTAATGTAGATGCTAAGTGGATGAAAATTAAAAAGAGTTTAAAGGAAACAGCAAAAGGGATGATAGAGTTTAAAAACAGAGGAAAAAATGAAAAGAAAATGGGAAAAATATAGTGCGAATTTATATGCGTTAAGACCTTGATACTCAAACTTTTTCGTCCAACGTCCACATTGAGAATCAAAACTTTTCTAGCGCCCACCAAAAATGTTTAAACTTACCATCTGTTAAAAATAATAATAATTGGATAATTGGATAATAATAATAATGGATTATCCATTAATAATTAATAATAATAATAATAATAATAATAATAATAATAATAATGCCCTGAGGTAGATAATCCCTACGTCCGGAACACAACATCTACGTTCCACGTCCAGGGCGGCAACAGCTGTACTTAAGTACATTACATATAGCTGGCTAACGGGGTTCCGAGTGTTGTTTCTCGGATATGCTTTTTTCGGCCGATTTTCATCTATAGGCCGAATTACAGGACTGGACTTTGCGGCCACCTGCAGATACGAAATTCTTAACGATTATGGAAATGGATTAATACCGCCTTTAGAGCTGGCGATGTGGCGGCCACGGTCAAAGTTATTTGCAGGTGTAACGGAGACCTTTCGTCGTCCACATGCCCCCCGCGATGGCAAGCATGTAGTTAAGGTGCCCATGTTCGGAGCATGGGAGCCCTGAAAGCTTTGGTGTGTAAGGGCCTGGAGTCAGTGCAGAGACTGCGCATCCGCTCTCTGGCAGGACATACGCCGGTTCCACCGGAGTACCGGAACGGACCTCCAGGGTTGGTAGCCCTGGAGTGGGGGTGTACCCCGGCGGCTAGCCTTACTACAGCAGAGATGAACTGTTCATGCAAACTGAACAACCAAACGTGGCAGAGGGTTCACGTAAACACCCTCGTTTAGAACCGGCCGTTTCGCCTGAGGCAAAACGAAGAAAGAGCGCGGAATCTCGTAAAATTGAAGTTGAGGCTAGGAAAAGCTTGCAAAAAGCTTTCTTCAAAAGCAACGTTCCAAAGCCAAAATACTTAGTTGTTACAAAAGAAGACGGTAATTTCTCGAAGGTGAGTCCATTCCTCATCGCTCGAGAAATAACAAAATGTGCTGGAGACCCTGTTAAGGAAATTAGGAAAACTTTTACAGGACTTCATGTAGAAACTGTAAATGATATACAGTCACAGATGATCCTAGGTCTTAAAAAAATTGGAGAACTAACTGTACGTGTTGATCCCCACGGCACGCTCAACACCTCAAGGGGTGTTGTGGTCTGTCGGGATCTTCTTAACTGTACGGAGCAGGAAAATGTAGAAGAATTAGCGCCGCAAGGAGTATTAAAATGTCGGAGGTTGAACATGAGAAGGAATGGCGAAGTCCTACCTTCAGCATCCCATGTTCTTACATCTAACCGGCCTACTTTGCCGGAGAAGATAAGAGCGGACATACATCGGTTGGATGTGCGGGCATTTGTTCCGCAACTAATGCGATGCTTTAAATGCCAACGCTTTGGACACACCGCTGTTAGGTGTGAGAGGCCACAAATATGCGTGTGCGGTGATGAAGTTCATGAAGGAGAGCCGTGTAAGGAGCCTCCTACCTGTATAAACTGCAGAGGACAGCATTCCTGTAGATCCAGGAACTGTCCTGTTTACAAAGACGAAGTAGCTGTGCAGGAAGTAAAAACCCTGCAAAAAGTCAGCTACTTTGAAGCAAAAAAGATCGTAAACGCCCGCAGACCTAGAGCAACAACAACTTTTGCTCAGGCTGCGGTTGCTGTTCCTGCTCCTGCTCCAGTTGCTGTAGATGAGAGTGCAATCATCAACAAACTCGCACCTACCTTGGCTGGCTTAATTGAGAGGATAATTGAAAACAAAATGAAGCCTCTCAGCACTAAAGAACCTGTTAAGCCAATAATAATTGTACAGCCTCCTGAAGACATATCTCCAAAACAGAAAGTCGCTTCAGTACAGAAGAAAACGGACACTAAACCTGATATCCAAGTCCGTCTTAGTGAGATTTTAGTTGAAGATAAGAAAGTGACAGCTACAGAGTCTGTTATGGAGGCTCCCAAGCCTCCTATAACTGAATCGGACTCTAAGCCTCAGAGGCCACAAAAAATTTCACAGGGGGGACGAGTGTCCCCCCTTCCACAGGCGGTGACCGGTGCGACCCCCGTGTCGGGGAGCGGCCAGGTTGCCGCCTCTCAATCGGGGCCTGAAACCGGCGCCGATACATGCCGTCGTCGTCGGCGGCTTCGATGGTCTCCGATACGGAGACCGGAAGCCTTACAGGCGACGACCTTCTCCGCGAACACGATGCTGTTCGTAGGATGGAGAAGAAAAGAAAAAAAGGATGGCCGAAAGGCAAACCCAGGCAATAATTTAATTAAAAATTAGCGAGTCGATTGTATAATGGAACATCAATGGATGTTTTTCAAACATCCATGAGCTCCAACGCCTGGTACATGACGTAGACCCGATTTGTATATGTCTGCAAGAAACGCATTTCCGCCGAAATGAAAATTTTAAATTAAAAGGATTCGATATATTTCGGCGAGATCAACCGCCAAATGTAAGAGTTAGAGGTGGAGTAGTTATATTAACATCGACTAGAGCTACCACCGAAGCGGTTGTTCTAAACACAAACCTACAAGCGGTCGCCGTTAGAATGAAGCGTCCGCTTCAGATCACTGTTTGCAGCATATACTTGCCGAATTTTGATTGAAATAAGGATGACATAAATTTTTAAAACTTTTCTTCTCACTGTTTTTTTTATTTAATTTGATGATTTTTGAAATCTGAAGTCTACTGTCAAAAAGTAGCGCATTCAAGCTTTAATTTTTTTTTTATTCGTCTCTATAAGCCTCTTGGTTGCAAGTTAAAGTAGTCTGAATATAATCACTTTTTATTATAAAATATAGGTGTCCCTTTAATTTTTTATATTAGTGTAGTAGGTATTTAATTTTAGTTTTAAATATCTGAAAAACGTAATTTTTGCTTTTTTTAAATTAGTTATCGCCTTCCTAGACCGCCTGAACGCCTCTAATTTTCTGTGGGCCTTTTAGTACCCTGCTGAAGGCCTCCAGCGCCCACAAGGGGGCGTTACCGGCCACTTTGAGAGTGGAAGAAGAGTACAAAGTTCATGAAGATCAAAAAGGTTACAGTGTATTATAAAGTGAAATAAACTAGGCAATTAAAATTATGTGATGAAATAACAATTGAATTGTTCAAAGCACTAGGAAAGACAGGAGGAGAGATAGGATGTTATTACTAGATCTATGCAGTAGAATACTTGAAGAAGGAAAGTGACCGGAGGGCTTCCCGGATACAATAATGGTACCAATACAAAAAAAAAGAAATACAAAGAAGTGTGCAGAACATAGAATGATTATCCTAATATCACTTGCAGCTAAACTACTATTAAGGGTTTTAAATAAGAGAATAAACAATAAATTGGATGGCATTATTGAGGAAGAACAATATGGGTTTAGAAGAGGTATTGAAACAAGGGACACTATACAGCTGCTAAGAGTATTAGAGTTACATGGAAAGGAGGCTGAGAGTTTATGTTGCAGTTTTCGACCTAGAAAAGGCGTTTTAGAATTAGATGGGATAAGTTACTATTAATTTTGAAAAAGAAGGGTGACTGGAAAGAGAGTGCCTAAGAGTTGTATGAGAAACCAAAAAATGAGTTGCTGAAAGAGTTGTATTGTAACCAGAGAATAAAAATGGTGGTAGAAGATGAAATAACAGGAAGAATAGGAAATGGAATGGTAGTGAGGTCAGTATGCTGCATGTTACCAGTAGTGCTTTGTAAATATCTGGAAGAAATAATTAAATTCTTTTTGAATAGGAAAAGAGCGATAAAGATCAGGGAAAGAAAAATAGAATGTAAACGTTTTGCTGATGACATGACAATACTGGTGCAGAGCCCAAGTCAATGAAATGAAATGGTTGATGACTTAAATGAAGCTTGCAAAAGTCAGAGTATGAGAATCAACAAAAAGAAGACAAAATGTATGGTATTAAATGGAAAAGAAGAGAGGATTGAGATTAAGACAGGAAATGAGGTTTTAGAGCATGTGAAAGAATTTCAGTAGCTTTATAACTAATGATCTTACTTGTACAGTAGAAATTAAAACAAGAATATCAAGAAGTAAGCAGGCATTTAATAAAAAGGAAAGAATGCTGGGTGGAAAGTTAAACTTAGCGTTAAGGAAGAGATTAATGAAATGTTTTATTTGGAGTGTAATTCAGCTGAAACTTGGACTATGAGAAAGGCAGACAAAAAACGAATGAGGCTTTTGAGACGTGAATGTGGTGCAAAATGATAAATGTCAGATTTCAAGACGATGTAACTAATGAGAAAGTGTTAAGGAGAATTGGTGAGAAGAGGAAAATACTAAATGTGATTGAATATAGGAAAAGGAACTGGCTACGATATTGTGTGAGAAGTTTTTTATTAGTGTATTCTATAAAAGGCTTGGTGAATAGAAGAAAAGTAAGAAAAATCAAATGATAGATGGGATTATGGAAAAGACAAAATATGCTGAAACAAAGAGGTTAGCAAAGGATAGAACAAGGTGGAAAGCAACAGTGACAGGACATGCATTAACGGCAGAACACTATGAATGAATAAATGAATGGATGTATATTAAATAACATCATTCTTTTGTCTATATAGTGATCTATTTGATATTTAAATGTGGAAAATAAATAATATATTTCTTTCATTGCATAAAGAAAGAAAAGATTTGAATTCCATTTCCAGAATGAGAAGATATTGGTTTGATGATTTAAAATAACTCTATTACAAATAAAAATCAGGAACACTTACAGTTATTGATTATGTCAAATAATCCGGTAATCTGCTAGTATGTAACAATTTTATCCGTATTTTATAAAAACCTATTGTTAGTTTGATATCTACCTAACGACTCTGTAAAAATGTTACTGAAAAATGTTTTGTTTTTTTTCAAACTGGTTACGATAAAAAGCACTGTCAGGTAGTTATGAGATCGATTATTTTATGTAATTGTAATATTTTATTTTATTATTTTACCTAATTTTCTAAAACAATTAAATTTATTCCCAATTATGGTTTCATTTCATAGAGTGAAAAAATGGTTTAATGGTTTTTTTTTTGTCACGTGAAACACAAAATCAAGAATGTAGATGAAAATCGCGAGAGTGTGAATCCATATCTCTGACTCCTGTTGGCCGGTTACTGTTATGAGACATTACTTATATTACATAAGTAACTGTATTATAGTAATGTAATTTGTAATTGTCAGTAATTGTAATTACTGAAATTATTAATTATAGTTGCTTAAACCCTTATGGTCATTTAATACTTTTCCTATCATATCATGTCAAAAACGTCACTCTTTGCTACGATGCGGGACTACACACCGTATCCAAAGTGGGAGTGGCGCAGGCTCGCAAACTATTCGGGAGAGCGGCCGTGTCTGAACACGGCCATCTCCGGGACATCTGCCTAGAGAACCGTACTCCACAGGGTATAAGAAAACGACCTCATGCCGTATTAAACGAACCACCGTGAAGAGGCGGTATGAGAGTCAAAAATGACAAACCCGGCTAAGGAGCCTCTATAGCCTCTACATAGCGTAACCTATAAATGGAAACCGCACGAAAATTCCGGCCGCGAAAGTGACCGTTTTCGCAATTAAATTTTGTTAAAACTATAAAAAGCTAGATAACACCCCACACCGTCCCACGAAGAGACCACAATTTCATTTAGTCAGCATATGCGACTCCCTCCAGAGAACGGGGCGCATTTCTCTCTCTAAATAACTAGGGTTCCGGTAGGCGCACTCCTGCTAGCCCATAGGTGCTGGTACCGAAAGGACTTCAGCGGATGGATTAAAGGGATGGAGCCGGGATTACTAGACTCAAAAGCTTAGTCTCTCACGGTCAGAACCAGTAAATAAATTTCCCGATGGTCCATATGGATAGGAACGCAAATTACGAAATCCGTTGATAAATAAAACTTAAGATTTATAACCGGCACTAAATAACCGATGAAATCCGCCCGATAATAGAAAGTTACAGCAGCAAGGGACATTGTCCAGGTTCTGCGATCTGTAGGAAGAAATATTGAAACTCCCGCCATTCTTGCGTTCCGTTCCGGTTCGTTCCTGTCATATTAAGTAAGATTTTGAAATAATAATTCTGTTATTTGACGTAAGAGAAGCACATTCATGTCAAACATCATTAAACTGGTTAAATACCTAAACTAAAGATTTACCGAATTTTTATTAGATGTTTTGAAAATTTCAAATCTATGACTTGTTTCTTCATTTTCAGAGGTGATTTTTTTACTGTTAAATTACTGAACTATTTATCATTCTGCTAAATTACGAAATATATATATATATACTCGAAATCTATTTTTCCAATGAAAACTATATAAATGTGTTCTTTTTGAATGTGAAAAAAGTTTTCATTTGAACCGTTTCCGAAATTTTGCTTTCTGTTGTTTCCTCTATAATATTGTTAGTTTCAGATTGATTTCAATAATAAAATCAGAAAAAAATTCTCATCCTGTAATTTTTATTTGCTTTATTTTAATTCACAATGATTTTTCAATTTTTTTTTTCATGTTTGGTTCTCAAAACTTGCATCCTTAATTTAACATACTTCCTGACATTGCCGATTGATGAAATTTTGCACAGTTACTAAGATCGGGTGACTATACAATATTCCACTATTACTTTTGCAGACAACCTCTCGTACAGGGGTAAATTAAGGGTGGTAATTAAGGATGCGGGTGTAATAATTAACTTCCTGACATTGCCTATTGATGAAATTTTAACACTTACTAAGTTGTTTTGGACAATACAATATTTAAACATTACTTTTGCAAACATCCCCCCAGTACGGCGGGTGCTGATATTAAGGGTGCTGATGTGAAAAATTGCAAAATCTTCAAAATGGTTATGCGGGATTTTAAATCCAAATTAACCTACTAATTAAACTCATGGAATGTATGATAATAATTTGATTAATGTATGACTAAAAAGTATAAAGCAAGTTTTTAAACATTTTTAAAAAAATGTTGTAATATTATTTCTTGAAACTGATTCTATGATTATTTGGTTAGTATCTTTTAATAGATCTCAATTTTGAAAGTAAATATCTTAAAATTTTTAATTTTATTAAGGTTTATGGTTTTCTAACATTTTTACTGAAAAGTAATTTTTTAACAACTGTCTGCTTTTATATCCATATGGTCAAAACTTTATACATTACGAAATATTTTTTTTTAATCTAATTTACTGAAAACAATTGAAGATGTGTCTATCGTTTATTGTTTATCTTATTCAAGAAATACCCTATTTTATACAATTTCCTGGTTAACGTAGTATTTTCATAGGAAGAAAATGCGATCTAAAGAGGTGTAAATCACGATTCGTAACCTTAAAAATTCGAACTCCTATTCGTCAAATGGCGTTATCTCCCATTCCTGATTTATATACTGTTAAACTTCTCTTGTAGATAGGAATTTATTGTAGTCTACATTTTTCTTTTACTTTCTATTTGTGGAAAAAGTTTTTATTTTTTATGTAAGTTTAGATACAACAATCTTCGAAGTCCTCTCGGGTTTGAAGTTTTGTATTTCTAAACATAAACTTTTATTATTATTTTTTTTTTTTACCTAATTATTATAGTAAATATTTAAAAATCTCAATATCAGATTATTTTTCAAAAGAGAATGTTTTCATATATTGATTCGAATGTTTCTTAAAAATAAGATAGGAAAATTCTAATCTTGGTACCTATTCTTTCAATTTTCAAGACCGGTTTATAAAAACGTTAAAAGAGATTATAAAAGAAGAAGAATAATTCCTTCAATGTCTATTTTTTTAAATTTTTATTGTAGCTCTACAATTTTTATTAGTTTTGTAGGAAATAACATTTCCTCTGTTAATGGACTTGAACCATTACAGTGTTTGATATTCATTGAATCTTGAAAAAAAATTAATTCTGCCACATTATATTTTGAGTGGAAATTAAATTTTTTTTGAGTTCTGTGATTTATCGTGTAAAGTTAATGATGTGGGAAAAATTTAAAATTATAATTAATTAAAAATTTAAAAAAAATTCTATTCTCTTGTACTTTAATTTCTAAATTCTGGGTTGCATAACCTCACTATAAATCTCAATTAATTATAAACAGTAATTTCATAAAAATTCCACTGTTTTATTGAAATATTATCAGTTGTTTCAATCTAAATTGAGAATAGAAAATACACAGAATCTGTACTTTGTTACAATCGAGTATGGGTAAAATGATTTTTAAAATAAAAATAAAAAGGTAAAATAAAGTATTTTAAATGCGAAAAATTTCGGTTTTCACTTTTTATTGGAAATATCCATTTTGACCATCCCTGAATCCATTTTGACTAGTTTCGACGTGATGCTGTACGTACGTATGTATCTCGCACAACTCAAAAACGATAAGCGTAGATTGTTGAAATTTTGTATTTAGGACTGTTGTAATTTCTAGTTGTGCACCTCCCTTTTTGATTTCAATTGACTGGGACAAAAATGTGTATAGAGTCAGACAAAAGCGGGATAAACAAAGCGGGATTTCAATTTTGAAACATTTGAATTTTGAACTTTTTCTTAACTGCAGTAATAAGCCCTCGTTGAGAGCTTTTCAAAGATATGTCACAATTGGTTGATTTTCATTGGTTCCAGAGTTATACCGAAAGAAAGTTTTAATAGTTGAAATATTTGGATCTTACAAGTGGAAAGCACGTCGGTTCGAATCCAATTTCATATACATATATTTTTTTAACTTTTTTTTAATCTAAATATATTGATCTATTAATAATTATTAACCTATGACTGTAAAAATAATTAACAATAAATATTATAATTCAATAATAAAATTAAAAAAAAATCAGAAGTTATTGTTGAAATAAAATTTGATATTCTTTTCATATTAATTAAAAAAAATTTACAATCAGAGGTTAGTAATTATTAATCTTAAATATATATATATATATATATATATATATATATATATATATATATATATATAAATGTTTGTTTGTTTAAAAATCAGAAGTTATTGTTGAAATAAAATTAGATGTTTTTTTCATATTAATTAAAAAAAATTTACAATCAGAGGTTATTAATTATTAATCTTATATATATAAATATATATATATATATATATATATATATATATATATATATATATATATATATATATATATATATATATATATAAATATATATATATATATATATATATATATATATAAATATATATATATATATATATATATATATATATAAATGTTTGTTTGTTTGTCCCGTATGCTTTCTTATACCATTCATCCGATTGCAATGAAACTTTGGTGAATTGTGCGTAAGCTCGCGAAGGTTTCTGAATTAGTTTGGACTCGTTAGATGGCTCTGGGGTACAGATATTTAGAAAAATTGTATTTATGGACCGATTTGGCTGATATTCAGAATATAATATTAGTTACATGAAAGAAATTTGCAAAACTAATCCGTTAGATGGTGTCGAAATATTTACGAAACAAATAAATATACAAACAGACTTTCTTCTACATATATAAAAGGCGGAGAGGTGACTGTCCTGATGTATACTTCGATAGTGTATTGATTCCGCAAATGGAGACTGTGCGGTATCTGGGACTTCACCTGAATCGGCGTTTGACCTGGAAGTGTCACGTGAGGATGAAGAGGAAACAGCTAAACGCAAAGTACAGGGAACTTCATTGGCTGCTACGGAGGAACTCAAGCCTCATGTTATCAAACAAGATCTTAATTTTACGCTCAATCTGGACGTACGGTGTGGAATTGTGGATATCGGCTATACTAGTAATGTGGAAATTATACAACGATTTCAGAACAAAGTAGCGAGGGTAATTGCCGAAGCTTTGTGGTTCACGCGGAATGATGCGATTCACGATCATCTGGAGCTCCCATCTGTTCTTGAGATTGCACGACAGCGCAATGTCAAATACCTACAGAGGCTTGAGAATCATGTAAACTACTTTGCAATCAATCTACTCAATAACAGCATAGACGTCCGACGGTTGAACCGAGCCATATACTCGACTTGGTCTGCGTAACAGTTTGGAATCTAACACCGTCAACTTTAGTGGTGTCGTATTTAATTTCTTATTACTTCTCTTTTTTTTTCTTTTTTATTTGCTATTAATGTTTGTTTTGTGAACTATATGGTGCTTATTGGTTTGTGATTTATGATTGAGCTTGAAATTTCATATTTGACTAAGTTTCCTTACAACTGTGTATTGTGTATTATTTATTTTGGGGGGTGACCTTATCACGTGCTTTTGTCAGGGAACTTACTTATGGCTCTGCAGGCAAGCCAATTGTAATTATAATTGTTATTGAGCAAAAAAAAAAAAAAAAAAATTATGTATAGAGAATAGTTTGAATTAAACCCGATAGGTAGTGCTGTTCTAACAATTGGATTTATTTACATTATGACTTTTATAAAGTGAAAGGTTACATTTTGTGAAATTCCGTAATGTTTTGTAAGTTTCTTAATGTTTAGTATTAATTTGATGATTTTGCAGCTATTCTCTTCGTTAAAAGTTATTTTCCACCAACTACTGTGTTTAGAGAGTGGTTTGAATTAAATCCGATAGGTAGTGCTGTTATTTTGCCAATTACATTTATTTACATTCTGACTTTTATAAAGTGAAAGGTTAAATTTTGTAAAGTTCCGTAATGTTCAGTTTTGTAATGTTTTATCAAACTTTCAGTTGTGTTCATTTAATCTGTATTAGAAATAGCGAAGCGCTAATAAATCAATATATTTAAATTAAAATAAAAAAGTTAAGAAAGAACTATGTGTGCATTGTTACGGATCAGACACGTTCTCAGTTACACTACATATCTACTTGAGCGATATGAAAAAAAATTAATATATAATTTAATATAAAATACTAAGGAAATTTTTAGGGCCATTTTTATGTGTAACTATCCATTTTAGTAAAGAATTGGAGGATCGCATCTCACTTTCAAATGAAATAAGTTTTAAAAAGTGAAAAAAAAAGTATATATGTAATTTAATAGACGTACAAGGAAGTCATCTGATGTCCACATCAGATTTTTATGTTATCACGTTGTGTAGCTATATTACATTCACTGTTATTAAAATTTTTAAAAGTTTTAAATTTTATTGAAAAATTTCTGTCAGTATGTCGAATTTTCTAAGATTAAATTAAACCTTATGGTATATTGTAGAGTTTAGATTTTCTCTTAAATTTTTTAGTTACAAAAATTTGTATTTCTTATAAATAAACTTATTTTTTTTTAAACTTAGTTTATTATTTCTTATAATAAACTTATCGTAATGTTGTAAAATATATCATAAAAAAAGTAATCGACGGATTCTGCAAGCTACCATAAAGGTGGATAATTAAAATGAGCAGAAATATTTGCAAAATATGTAAAAAATTATGGAAGTTGATCAAAGAACTTTCGATCAAGGAAAATCATCAAGGTCAAATATCAAAGATTAGGTGAGTAACAGGTGAATAGAAAGGATAACGGAAAGTTATTTATTTTTTTAATTTAAAAAATAAAAATTTCTTTTACTATATTTTGTTAAACAAATGTAATAGTCCGGGGACTATTTAATATTCATTATTGTAGTAAAAAAAATTTTTTTTTTTTGGAAAATTAATTTAATTTAATTTAGTTATACATTATGTACTACGTATTTAGCTCAATGCAACCATGAACAACGTTTTAGAAAATTTTTGTGGTAATTGTAATTAATGAGAAATATTTATTCTTAAAATAAATGTATTTTAAAATATTAATAAAAGTATTCTATCTTAATACTAAACAAAGTATTTAGTTACATACGTTATTTTTCCCTACTGATTGGGAGATTTCGAAATGTTTACTGGATTGAGTGAGGTTCTTGGTGTTGTAGGTTAATTTTACTACATAATGCCTTTTCTGGGAAAGTGCGGCTCAGAAACTCAAGATTACGAGTTAAGTGAACCAAATGAAAGCATTTAAATAGTGCTCTGTGTGACGATGTAGGATAAGTGGTTAAACAGAAGTTATTAACGAAAAAGGTACAAAAAACAAATGTTAAAGTGATTGCAACTGCTTAAATTCAGTCACCTTAAAGTAAAGTCTTATGAATAATAAAAAATAGTATTATTGTACTCCAGGAATATAATACAGTTTGAATTATCACTCCATATAAATTTCTTCTAAACATATTATCACTGTTGTAGCGAAATATCTTGCTAAACCTATCAGCGCATGCCATATGTCTTATCTACATTTTTAGAACACCCACAGGACAAGACGATCAAGCGTCGCCGGTCCTACAGTTGTATAATTCAGACGCACTTCTTCACTAAGGCAACCTCCAATCAGTCTGTCGCTCACGCCTAACTGTATTTACAAATAAGAAGTTCTTATTTTCATTAAAACACAATAATCCAATCCTGTATTTTATTTTTAAACTCAAAAAACAATCCTATATTTCATTTTTAACTTCACCGACCTCTGAGTTTAGTGGCAATGATTTTTTAAATTATTTTAATAATGCATTAAATATTTTTGTCAGTCTGATTCTAAAAGTGAACAACTTACCTGTTTCTGATAACTGCGATAGGAGCATAAATTATGGTGTGCATTTGGTGAATAGCATTTTGGTATACATTTCTTTGTGTTTTAGTTTTTATTTCTGTGATTAACCTATGCATTACTGAGTATGTGTTCTTGCAGCATAACCTTTGGTCTTGTTTTGTATGATGTAGTATATTATACTGTTCACTTGTGAGTAACCTACGCATTACTGTGTATATATGGTGTATGAATGAGTGTATGGGTGTATTACCCTCTCACCCTCGTTCTAGATGAATGCTTGTTTAAGTTGTTCCAGGAAGGGTGGGGATCCATAGGAGTGGGAGAGGAGTTTTAGTCGGTAGGGTGCGGGTACACATAGGCTTCTAACAACATATAGCCGAACCCGTGCGAGTCCGATAGTCCCACACTTGTGGGGGGGGGGGAGGGTACGTAATTGATATTTCTCCGACTCGTAGTTAACAAAAAAAAAAAAAAAAAAAATAGTATAAATTAACAAATAAATTTCTTAACAACTGTAATTACAATTTAAAAAAAAAAGAAAAGGGAAACGTTTATATTGCTTATAGAAATTACCAGTATTAGATAATGACGTAGTTAGTTTTATATTAACTTATTCATGACCTGCTGAGAGGGTTTGTAATTCCCTTGCTGCTATAATTCTAACTCCCACGTCAGATCAGCTTTAATCCCCAAAAGATACCATTATTGTATGTTTTGAAAAAATGTTTTGCTTAAAAAACTTTATTTGCTTAAATTTGTGTTTCCTGGATTTATTTGCAACAAATCTTTCAGCTTTTTAAGTTTTTGAAAAATGAGTAAAGAACCCTCTTTTTAATTAAAAATTAATCGCTTTAATGGTTAGATCGCTTGATTTTATCTTTTTATTTGTTTATTCAAGGATGGAAGAACACACGTAAATGATTAAAAGATCTTAGGAAGTTTTTAAAAATGAAACTAATGGAAAGAGTTTGACGTATAATTAACTTATATTGTACTTCTAATACATCTCAGGTTTTTAATTGACAAAGAAACAATTACGTGTATAGAATAAGTTTACTATGCACCAGTTAAAAGTTGTTTACTTTAAGTGTAATCCGAGTGCATTTAATTGTATTACAGACCAGAGCAGACTTCTAAAATGTATAGTGCGCTGAATAAAATGTGAACAGGGAATTAGGGTATTGCTGAATCAAATTCACTCCTGAATTCTATATATTTGCTCAAGTTCTTTTACCGCATATACACACCATTAGTTCACTACGGTCTTTTTAAACAGCAGGAACCCTTTTATTCAAACAAATTTAATTTAATTTTTTTAAATAAAAAAAATATACTTTGAACGAAATATAGAAATAATTGGAGAGGAAATAATTCCTGTGATTCTTGGACATCCTTATAGATTATTCTCTCCTAGTTACAGAATAAGCACAATATTAGATTATTGTTTCTGCTGAGAGTGGAATTTTAAAAAGAGTTCTACCCTCAAATCTTGGTATACTGGTGCTTGGGATCTCAATAAAAATTCCTTTCCCGGAAAAACTTCAATTTCAATTTTAACATTTAATGAATTATCAAATAGAAGATTAATATTTACACTATCTTACATAATTAATACTATTCGGTCAAATATTCAACCTTTATTTTTAAAACTTCAGACCCGGTGAATCGAATTGTTTAAATAAATATCCTAGCAGGTGGCTACAATCTAATCGGAACCGTTTGAAAACATTAATCTTTCTGTGACATTATGGGTTAAGAAGATATGAAATTTTGCATGTTCTGTATTGATCGCAGAGGATGAGATGGAATCAGTGAATGAGTAAGAAGTGTTTTGTATTTTGGCATAGATTTGTGATCAAACCCCTTTTGCTTTAAACTGTTGTGGCAAGGTAGTAGGCGAAGATATAACTTTAATGAAGTTCAATTCAATAAATTAAAATAAAATAAAGTACTGAATGAAATTACCAATCGTTATTAATTTTAAGTATTTTTTAATTTTCTTTTCGGAAATATGGCATACACAATAATTATACAAAAAAAACAACATTTAAAAATAGGTATGTAGAATTATTATCTACGTGTTTAATACTTACTTCGATTTGTGCACCATTCGATGTCCTGCACACGTCTAGACGGTAATACAGATCATCCCACGTAATCGCCAGCATATCGGGTATAATGGTTGCTATTGCCGCAACAATTCTCTCCCGTAGGTTGTTGATGTAACGGATTTTCTCCGAATAAACAATGTTTTTCACATACCATAACAAAAAGAAATATATAGGGCGGGGGGGGGTCATGTCTGAGCTCTTTGGTAGCCATGTGATCGGCCCTACTTTCCAATCCACCTGTTTTGAAACCGAATGTTTAATGCAGTACGGTTGCTGTAACGCAGTAAAACGACGTCTAGCTGATAGAAAATTAATAATATTTTTTCTTCTTCAATATCCGATATTGTTTCGATAGACCAAATCACGCACTTAGCATTCTGATGCGGTGTCGACATGAATGAGAGTGAGGCTGCCGACCGGTACGCAGTGAAAATCACAAAGTGTTGCCGACCGCAACGAATATTTGCGATGAAAAACTTAATAATTTACCGAACATATATATGAAAATCGGATGCTTTTAATCGATTCCATTATTTCATTACGATTTTTTGAAACCAAGGAATTGTTTTATAAACACACCGTATAAATATATATAAATTAATAACTTAAGTAGATAAATAACATTGGTCTTTGTAACTTGTGCTCTATTTTCTTCCTCATACATTATAGTTAACAACTGTAACATTCTTTTTCCGATAAATTATGCAGAAGAGTGTGGAAATAAAAAAAACAAATCTCTCTCTTGAATGTGAATAAAACCAACTTTACGATTACGTTTTCTGCAGTCAGTGTGTAAACAAATGCAGTATTGTAGTTGTAAATCCGGTCTGTTGAAACTTCTTCGGCCTTTTCATTTTGTATCTCGTTCTATCTAAGGTAAATATATTTCATGAAAAAAACTTTCCCTTCAACGGCACTGAAATTTGTCTACTCGGTACAATTTCTCTATTATTTAATATTATTTGAAGATTTTTATTTATCAATTATTATTCATAGTTAGAACTAGTTGTCACTGAAACGATAAATTTAAATTAGTTAATGGAGATAAAGTCTGATTCGAACCGATATGCCTTCCCCTTTTAAGATCCAAATATTTCGATAATTATAATTTTATTTGGCTATAACTCGAACCGATGAAAATAATACCACTTGTGGTATATCGTTGAAAAGCTCTCAGTGAGGGCTTATTACTGCAGTTAATAAAAAATTCAAAATCCAAATGTTTTTGGATTTTGGGCTTTTTTGGGCACTTTTGATTCAGTCGATTGCAATCAAAAGGGGAAGTGCACATCTAGATGTTTTATCCTAAATCCAAAATTTCAACATCCTATTTTAAGTTATGCGAGATACTACGTATGTACGTACGTACATACAGACGTCACGCCGAGACTAGTCAAAATGGATTCAGCAATGGTCAAAATAAATATTTTCGTTGAAATCTGAAAACCGAAATTTTTAGCGATCACAATACTTACTTTATTTCGTAAACAAGGAACTAAAAAATCATTCATTTTATCTCTCTTTTTCTATTTAGCCTCTGGAACCACTTTAAGGTATTACTTCAGTATATGAAGTGTAGTCTTGTACAGTCTCAGGTCAACCAATTTTGAGATGTGTGGTTAATTGAAACTTAACCACTAAAGAATACCGGTATCCACGATCTACTCAAAACCGTATAAAAGTAACTGCCTTTTCTAGGATTTGAAACTTATATAACTGATTATCTAAATATTTACAAATGTTTATAATTTTTAATTGGTATACTTAAAAAAAAAAAATCAGTTAGATCATCGGAAAAAAATACTAAAATTATAAAATACTAAATACATATTTTATTTTAAAAAATTCGATCGTTTGCAATTTTATGCATACGCGTATAAATTTTCTGAACATGTAAAAAATACTTAATAACTAGATTTTTAGTTATATTAAAGAAATAAGTAAATTAATTTAAATAAAATATGAAACTAAACCACCAAACAACGAGGTTCAAACGAAATAATTAAAACTAAAAAATAAAAGACAGATTTAAACATTTTCCTACAAAAGTTATCTTAAAATGGAAAAATATGTCAATTAAAATAGTTTATTATCTTGTTAATTAAAAATGTGTCTTATAATAATTACTATTGTTATAGGACTGATGACGTAAATAAAGTTAATGATTTCAAGTTAGTGAAGGCTTCACTATTCTCTTACTGTACATAGTATTTATTTCAAATTTAGGGTCAGGTATTTTTTTTTTCAGGACGAAATAGTGCTATTTAAAAATATATATATAGTAACAGGTATTCCATCATATTTTTGAGCTCTAAAAATTAACCGCTCTTAGGAAAATTAATGTAGTCTGATGGAATATTAATTATTTAAATGATAAAAAATTAAAGGTATATAAAAATAAAAATAATGTGCAAGGAATTAATGAAAGAATCTTTAAAAATATCTTTTCAACTATTTTTCAAAAGGAAATGAAATATTTGACATAAAATGAATATTTACTAAAATTATTTTTAAAATAATCACAACAAAAATTAAGCTGTTTTTTAGTACCAAGACAAGAATTTCCGATCAGAATTCTGAAAGGTTTTTTAGCAATACTTGTTTACTACTTCATTTTAAAACAGATTTGAAATTTATTTAATGTGAAGGTAGGAAATATAAGGAATAAAATGGATGCTCTAACACACCAAGGCCAGCAAAATGCTGTTGATATCTATTCTCTTTCATTCTGCTCACAGGGAGTGACTGTATGTATAATTTAACCTCCAGGACTACCGTTAGGTATTGCTTCAGAGGATAGAATGGATGAAATTTTTGTAGCGTGTAAAAATGACATGTCTGACCGGGATTCGAACCTGGGAATTCATATCTGGAGCCTTTTACACTTCACTTGCTTTATATTAAGATGTAATAAAGTATGAAAAAGATAATATAAAAACAATAAATTTAAATGTAATAAATATCTTTATTAAATAAATACAAATAATGCTTCAAAGCAATCTATTATTTACAGTTTTATTTTATGTAAATATTCTTTCATCAAGTAAAAAAAGAAAAAAATGCTTTCTTAAATAGGATTGTTGTTTCTTATTTAAAACTTAGTTAATTCATTTGCTCTCAAAAGAGAGCATACGTTAATAAATAACATTTAAACCGTAAAATGAATATAACTAAATTTTAAATAAGAAGCAACAATTCTATTTGAGAAAGCTATTTTTTTTTTAATAAGTTGCGAAGAATTCTTGGAGGAGGTAATGAAATCGTTTGAAAGTTCAGTAGTTTAGATATTTATTACAAAAGTTGTAAAAATGATTTTTATTAAACTATTTTTATTTTTTTTACCAAATAAAATTCTGAGAAAAATAATTAAATTTGAAAAAATTTTCATTAAATTAAATTTTTATAATTTTATGCTACGTAATTCTTTTATAATAACTTTTCTGATTAAATTAATTTTAAATTTGATTAATTAATTTTAAATTTGATTGTTTTAACTTAAGATGAAAGGTTATATTTCAATTAGGATTCTGAAAATTCGATTAAAATTGGTGGAGTGATTTTTGGGTGAAATGAAACACACACACACACACACACACACACACACACACACACACACACACACACACACACACACACACACACACACACACACACACACACACACACACACACACACACTCCTGCAGACACAACAAACCAATTACATACACAATGGCCCCATAAATTTTAAGAGAATTTATCTTAATTCATTTAAATATATATATTATTTGTTTTTATTTATTATTATTATTATTATTATTATTATTATATATTAAAAAAGTAGACAAAGAAAGGAGATAATATAACTATTTCTTTTATTGTTTTTCTATCAATTGAAAATGATTTGAAAAAGGATATTTAAAAAAAAAATTACAGAATGAAAAGCTTAAATTTGTTTAATATATATATATAAAATGCTGTTGTTATCTGTGAGAGATGTTTTTTTTTAAAAACTGTACTGAAGAGAAGAGTACAGTTTCATAATAACTTATTTTTAATGCACCATTAATTTTTTCTTTCAGTACCTTCCATTCAACGGAAATGTGTTTAGTTAAATAACTTTTACAAAAGCTGTAAAGGAGATAAGTTACAAACGTAATGGTATTTTAGGAACTCGCTACTGTTACTAATGGTGAAAGCGGGAATAGAAATACATTTATCCGAAGCATCAGGAGGACAAAACCTGGACACGAGCCATGAGAATATGAAAGGGATGAGAGGAATAAAGGGAAGCCTTTATAGGAAAGGTTTGTTGTGTATAAGGTTAGAAAAGGACGGTAGAACGAATGACCGTTGTAGTTATAGCTTTTAGAAATATATTTCTCGAGAATCTACGAGGATGTGGGGGTTTATAATATGTAGATGAAAACAGGGAATACTAATACGTAATAATTGACCGGTTAAACAAAACTACGGACTAGAATAATTCATCATATTCCTTCTCTGTGAATTCACTAATGAGGAAACAGTAGTATATATTACAGTAAATTACGCGTACATGTCGCCGTTCGTTTACAATGAATGAAATGTAGATAACTTAGCATCATGTTATCTACTTTGTAAAATACTTTGCTAAATTATCTCTCTCATTCTATTCTCTTTATTCAGTGGAACCAACACAAACCTAATGTAAAAACAGTACTTTTGTTTGATATGTATATAAAAAATATGAATTTCATTACTCATTAAAAAAATTGAAATATACAAAAATAATTTTAATTATCTGATAAAATTTAAGCGATAAAAAAACAGTGAAATTATACATTTTATAAATTTATGAAAGTTTTTAACAGATTTTTATTTATTTTTTGTAATTTATTTTATTTCTCTCTTAAATATAAAATATAATTTTAAAATAATAGCAATAAAAAAGGGTACATCATCCATCAGTCACATAAAACTCATACAGATTCTTTATGGATGCATAAATAAAATACTGAAATAATAAAAAACAAGATTTGTTTTTAGTGGCTAATCTCTTTATTTTTGAAAAGCAAAGCTACAAAGAAAAGGTATAAAGATCAACCCAAATTTCGGGTATCGGAGTTTTTGTAAACATCGATGTTTTAAAATCTCCATAGTCTAAACAACTCAAAAAATGAAGAAATGTCCGGAAATTGTATGTACGGATGGACATACATATGTTGGCTTGTATTTTGATAAGATCTCCAGTTTGGTTCAACACAAATTCTTTGAAAATTACCAAAAAATTACTATATATGGAAAATTAATTGGATTATTTGTGAAAAAAAAATAAAAATTTTTTCATATTTTTGACCTTTTTTAGTGGTCGCAGTAAAATGAGCTGAAAACTTAGTAGATGAAAGTACTTATTAAGCTATTTAAAATTGTAAACTTTTTCAGTCAGTCGGATATTTGTTAGCGGATGTTCAACAGTATTTCAAAAAGTTTTTTCCTAATACCTAAAAAAAAGTGACCAAAACAGTTAAAATTTTTTAGATATGTTTGGCTAAGTTTACATCAGGGTTTGGCTTGAACATCGGCCCCATTAGACAAAGCCTTGCTGAATAACATTACACTAAATTGGAATAACTTATTGAACTAAATAATTACTCCAATAAATAATTTATTACATTTTTTAAAACTTTAATTTCAATATTTAAAATCTAACCATATTAATTAGACAACATAAGAACTTTACAAAAAAAGGGTCTTATAGGACCCAACTTAAGACTTAAAAAGTTTTATAGTTTTTGACACTACTTGTTCTTCAGGTTGTGACATATTAAATTTATACTATTATGTAAAAAGGAAGAGGGTTTTCGTTTGTTCAAGATAAACAAAAAAACTATTCTATCAACCGCAACCAAATTTTTACCCATGTTTCTTGGCATAACTGAGAAGGTTTTTAAATATATTTCATCTCGTATATATATATATATATTCACACACACCAACACCCACATGCACGCACCCACGCACACGTGCACCCGCACCCACCCACCACCCACCCACATGCACGCACCCACGCACACGTGCACCCGAACCCACCCACCACCCACCTACACACACAGTATTTTAAGAGGAGAAAGAACCGATTCAACATAAATCAGTTTTCAGAAAATTCAATTTTATGTTACCGTATCACCTTTGCTATTTTTTTAGAAAGGATGAAAAAAGATTCTGGTTTTACTTTTTTCTTTCTTTTCTTTTAATAATAAAAATAATATTTTTGAAATAGTTAAAAATTTTCGATTTATATGAAGGTATTTTTTTTTAATGGAGTGCCTCAACCATGTTTTAAGTCAGTAGTAATTTTTACACACGCTAAATTTTCATTAATTCTACCAAATATGAAACAAGTACACTCACTCACATAGGAAGGATTTTATATTACTTAACTTACTGGCAATAACTTGATTGTTTTTTTTTTAACAAAAAATAATTAATATGTGACATTTATAAACGAATGAAGGTTTTCGTGATCAGAGTACAAAACATAAGGGTCATAATCACTTCAAATTATACACTTTAAAGTTATTTAATACATAGAAACTAAATTAATAGATATAATAATTAATAAAGAAAGATTTTTAGGAATGAAAAATAATCTAAAACACCTTTACTATATGTACATGTATGTATATACTTTTAATCTTTATTAAAATACAGTAGTTTTAACGCATTACTGAAGTTCTGTGAAAGCAGTGATAGTTATTACCATCATCGTATGGTTATATTCCTTGATGCAAATTCTAAATACCATGACGGTTTCCATTCTCCTCTAAACTTTTAAAATCTTGATAAACCCTATCTCTATTTTGATTATCTGTAATTATTTTGTCTTCCTTCAGCCTCTGTTTTAAACCATCTATTGATCCTTCTAGTATTGTTTTAATCAATCCTTCTCTTCTCACGATAAGACCAGCCAGTTAACTTTCTTACACTGAATTGTTTTGATTAACCTTCTGTTCTCTTAATTCTTGATTAGTTAATCCTATAAGATAATTTTAACTAACTTTTATTAAACTCTTCCTATGTTTCTTTCAGGCCCCTATAATTTGGTTAATATAAAAAAAAACTATGAAATAGAGAAGAAATTTTGTAAATAATAAAATTATGTACTGTACAAATTTAACTTTAAATATCATATATATATATATTTTTTCAATTAAAACAGAAGGAATCAATTATATATATATATATATGTTATGGTAAATTTTATTAATCCGGTGATAATGAATAATTACCTGGTGAATTTAATTAATCGCCTTCATTTTTGGAGAATAACATATATAATTTGTATATTTAACGTTAACGTTGGTCTAAGGGTGAACTCGTCATCGCAAATCAGCTGATTTCGAAGTCGAGAGGTCTAAGGTTCAAATCCTAGTAAAGGTACCTTTATACGGATTTGAATACTAGATTGTGGATACCGGTGTTCTTTGGTGGTTGGGATTCAATTAACCACACATCTTAAGAATGGTCGACCGAGATTGTAGAAGACTACACTTCATTGACATTCACAAATATCATATCATTCATCCTCAGAACTAATACCTTACGGTGGGCAAAAGAGAGAGAGAGAGTGAGAGAGAGAGAGAGAGAGAGAGAGAGTGAGAGAGAAAGTGAGAGAGAGGGAGGAGAGTGGGAGAGAGTGGTTATGTTAGGTTAGGTTATGTTGATACCACCGGGTTGGTCTAGTGGTTAACGTGTCTTCCCAAATCAGCTGATTTGGAAGTCGAGAGTTCCAGCGTTCAAATCCTAGTAAAGTCAGTTATTTTTACACGGATTTGAATACTAGATCGTGGATACCGGTATTCTTTGGTGGTTGGATTTCAATTAACCACACATCTCAGGAATGGTCGAACTGAGAATTTACAAGACTACACTTCATTTACACTCATGCATATCATCCACATTCATCTTCTGAAGAATTATCTAAACGGTAGTTACCGGAGGATAAACAGGAAAAAAAAAGAAAGGTTATGTTGATACAATTCGTCAGTACATAAACCCCCCGGGTTGACCTAGTGGTGAACGCGTCTTCGCAAATCAGCTGATTTCGAAGTTGAGAGTACACCATTCAAGTCCTAGTAAAGACAGTTACTTTTATACGGATTTGAATACTAGATAGTGGATACCGGTGTTCTTTGGTGGTTGGGTTTCAATTAACCACACATCTCAGAAATGGTCGACCTGAGATTGTACCAGACTACACTTCACTTACACTCATACATATCATCCTCATTCATCCTCTGAAGTAACATCTGACAGTGATTCCCGGAGGCTAAATAGGAATAAAACATTCGTCAGTACATGGAATCAACATAATATAACCTAACATAACCTACTCCTGCTAACCTCTACTAATTGAGAGTAATTTTTTGATTATTTAAATTATAAACTCGGTAAATACTGGTTATAATCGAGTTGTTATATTAATATGTAAAATATTTCAACATGGAGAGTGAGTAAAATGACCGGTATATTTAATAAATTGCTATACATGTATAAATTCTTTTACATTAGAGGCGATTAATCTTCACCGGTAATTATCCATAATCACAGCATTAATAAAATTTACCGTAACATATAGACTTAACAAGAGACTATTATTTTATGTTGTTTATCATAAATTTATAGCATTCTTATTGTTTATGGAAATTGTAAAAATAAATCTTCCATTCATAAAATGTTGTTTGGAATTAGTTTAAACACTATAATTTATTACACAGACTCATACAATTTATTACATAAAATTAACTTTTCGCAATACGAAGAAACTGAAATTAAAACAGAAAAAAGTAATAATTATTCTTATTAAATTATTGTCCAGTAGAGTACTAGTACGTCAGAAATAATGACTTGCTGTTCTGTCCTTTATCCTTTGTTTTTCAACGCGGGCATGGTTGTTTGCTAAGCACTTTTTATATAAAAAAACAAACGTACTTTCTAGGTATAAAATCTGATAGGATTTTATCAAGTTAGCCAAAGCAATTTTCAATTTTCCTTAAACTGTCAAAAACTAAACCATTTTATAAACCGAAAAAAAACATGGTTTCTTTATTAAGTGTGATGTCTGAACTGTATGGAGGAGTAATAAAAATATTTTTATATTCCCGTCAGAGTTTTTGAATTTGCGGAATGGTGAAGACACCCGGACAGTAAACGTATTGGCCCCTATTTTTCATGAAAGAAAATTCTTCGTGTCAATATTCCACAACATAATAACGTAAAATAAATAGTTTAATGAATAATTTATCTGTATTCGAAAGAAATTCATATAAATAATTACTCTAAGTATGGAATTGATAAGAATTAACTTATTTATATATGAACGAAGTACAATGGTAATGGAATCAGTATTATCACAACTAACTGGTCCATCATTATCATAGAACTATATAATCAGTTAATACTTTAAACATTACAAGTAAATATTCTATTTTGCTTTCCCGGTGAATATAGCTAGAATAGCTATATTAAAGAGGAATGTATGGTGATCGTATCAAAAATGGAGTATCTTTTTTTTTTAACTTGATCATCTAGACAAAAAAAAATGTATGTGTGTATCGCACTGCTTTTGAAACTCGGAAATAACCGTACCAATTTTCTTCAAATTTGGCTCAAATAGTTTTATATATGGGGCATTGATCATATTAATTTTCTCAAAATTAGCCCAGTGGGTGGGGGATATTGGGAAAAAACTAATTTAGATTTTCTTCAAAATTTAGAGAAAACTTTATTAAACCAAATTTGTTACCAACAATTCATTATAAATAATAAAAAAAATGTTTTTTCAAAAAAAAACAACTTCTACCTTTCAAAATTAAAATATGTGTTTTTTTTTCTGTATCTCCCTTCAGTTTAAATATAAAAAAAATTGAAAGTTTATACTTTAAAATTATAGAGTTATCAAGAAATATGTAGTCGTATAATCTTTTAAAATATAGACCCCGGATCTAAAATGCAGTAAAGTTTTTTGAATATTTCTTTTACTTATTTTTTATTTTAGACATTAAAAGAGCTATTAGATTTAGAGAAAACTTTACTAAGCATATTTGTGAAGCTTAACCTACATAGGAATATCATTAGAAAGATTTTCTTAAAATCTATTCCTCACTGCTGAAAAATATACATTCAATTGTTTGTTTTATGTCTGTAACTTTTTAATTTTTTTTAATGAGAGCTATTAAATTTAAAGTAGTTTTGGCATCTATATTATGATTCGGGCCCTAAATAAGATGCAATTATTTTTTAATTATTAAAAGTTATACTTTTTTTCAATATTTAAAAAAAATTCTCTTTTAAATTAATTTTTTAAATAAAAGTTAGATAGTTAATGTTTTAATTGCAAAAAACATTTCGGCGAGGGCGGAAAATTTTGCAATGAAAATAAACTGTGTAAGGTATTGTATGACTTGACAAAAAAAAACCATGGATTATTTTGCCAGATTTTTTATTTACTGGTATCAATATGAACAATGTTAGACATGTACGCCCAGATATACTATTACACAATTAATTATTCATAATATTATTATTACAGTAGTACGGAAATGGGCATATGGCCACCGAAAATGACGTCATTCAAGATGGCAACCGTCCGCCATCTTGGAAGATGGTGGGCCATCTTGCATTGTGGCGTCGGTAGCGCCGTAGCCCGCAGTCTTTCCAACATGTTTTTTTTTTTTGGGACGTACTTGGAGGATGATCCTGGTCGTCCAGGCGACGGTGTCGGGAGGCGACGGCGCTCGAGAGATTCTCGTCGTAGATGGTGCACCGGGAGGCGGTGTGTGCGTGTGTGTTTGCGTGCATGCGTCAGCGGAGTGACGCAGGGTGTTTACCGTGCGAGATGCGGCGCTCGACTGAAGAATTATGGGACCGACGTGGTCTAAAGTTGTCCGATTGACCAATCGCAGCGTTGGAATTCGAATCGGCGCATGCGCACTAGATGCGATAAGGAAAATGCCGATCTCCGGGACACCAGTCATGACTTGTTCTAGAAACTTATATTTCGGTTGGTACAGCGATTACGAAAACACGTAAATATTTTTGAACCTTAAACCGTCCGGGGAGAACAATAAGTTGAATAGAACATTTGTTTTTCCGGAATTAGACGGTCCGCAGATAATACATCTGATTGTATTCGGTAGAAGAGGACCATGACGAGTCCTTTTTCCCTCTCCACACCCGGCCCCTGTTTATTCGTCGAAGTTTTCAAGCGTAATATTAATGTTGACGTTCCAACCTCATGTTTGTGACTGATCAGTTCACCGTACCAAATCCCCCTTATGTATCCAACTGTTGTGTTTTCCGTCGAACCTTTGCCACTTTACAAATAGCTTATCGCCTTTTCTTAGTAAGACTTTCTCGGCTAAATACACATTATTTGTAACGTTAGTTTTAGTGAGCTCTTCAGCGTAAAATTTACCGCTCACTCATCTCACCATGAACATCGATCAACGTGCAGGTACACGGTCGCGTATTATCGTGTACCTTATGTACGATAAATATTTCGTTCGTTTAATTCGGTAAATATCCTTTGGCGAATGTCTTTTTAAATTTGCTTTACGAACTCGATCGCCGACATTGAATTTCTCGGTAAAGTAGACTTTCGATAGAGAACCGCATCCAATCGCCGTAAAACAGCGGTTTGGTTCCGATTGTTTACATCTTTCGGTTTCATTCCGATAGTGCGATGACTGGTGTTGTTGTATTTTGCGATCAATTTCGGTAGTAATTCTAACCACTTGTAGGTTCCTTGTTCGGTAAATTTTCTCCACATCATCGTTTTCAGTGTTCGATTAAATCGCTCGACTATCGACGCTTTTTTATCCGAATGTGTGGTATAGTGATCTATATTTATGACTGTAATAGTCGTTTAACCGACGGATTGTAGAACTCTTTACCCAAATCGGTTTGAAAATGGCGCATCTTATGTTTATCCAAAATAGGTTTGAGGGCTTTAGCGATCTCCGTACCGGTTTTAGTTTTAACCGGTACGGCGATTGCTAGTTTAGAAAAACAATTTATCATCGTCAATATGTATCGATAGCCTTTGATTGATCTAGCGTACGGTCCCATTTTTACAAGGTCAGCTTGAAAAAGTTCAGAAATATTCTTGAGTTCGACACGTCTTGTAGGATAGTTTCGTCGAGCCAGTCGGTGAAGCTCTTTAGCTATTGACGCCTTGACGTTCATTGTTGTACTGATCGTATTTCGTGTGTTTGGATAGGAATAGGAAGAAAAAGGATTTTTATTTCTTTATTTGTTTTTTACCCGCCTCACCTTTCTTATATCCAAAGTATTCATAAACGAAAAAGGAATCTCCAGCGCTTACCGATTAGCGCTTCAACCTTAAATGATATTTTTGTAGCATTTAAAGTTTGAAGTTTCTTTTTGTAAGTAATAAATTTCACGACAATTTTTCCTACAAACATATTCCTTCTAACCGATCATACGGTCTCGTTCTATACTATTTGAACAAAAATCTACCTTAGTTCTACTCTACAATATCGAAAATAATATTTTTCGAATGTCAGTAATATCAGTTGTCCTGTTTTCCCTCAGGCACCCAATTAAAAAAACTAAATTTTACTTCTTATATGATTTTCTAAATTATTCGATTCTTTTAAGGTGATCCATCATTTTCTAACTCTAAATAGTGAATTTTCACCCTTAATTCTAACACTTCATTTTTTATCTTAGTAGATTTTTCTAATCTAGAAATTCTTGAGGTTTTTATTTTACCATTAGTACTTTTTAATACATTTAAAGATTCCAACTAATTCTACAGGTTTTCCATAGTTATTTCACGGTTTGGTTCGATGTCCCCGATTAATAATAAAGAAGTCAAAAGAACATTCTAAAAAGATATAACTCGCAAATAAACATAATCCACGAAAGAAAAAACTTAGTATAATAACAACGAACATGCCAATTCTCTCACAGTTTTCTTTTACATTAATATTCATAGCGCACGTTACTTACTATACTGTAGACAACGAATCGAATAACAAACACAATTTCCGTTCAAAGGTCAACCAGAAAATCTACGCCATATTTATGTAAAAAAATTACATATCATTGAAAAATTTAAATTATGTAAAAATATGATCTGATCTTAATTATTGTCATTTTTTTTCCAATAAACAACTGGTTGTTGGTAAAAATGAACTAAAAATTTATGTATACTTTTTTTTATCAGTTGAAATATTCTAATTATGTTTATTCAAAGTACAACACAGAAAAAATACTGGCTAAACGTTTATAGCCAGAAAATTAAAAATTGATATATTAAATTAATAATTTTATCAGTTTATTACTTATATTTCTTTATCACTGAAATTTTATCACTTTATACTATTATTTTGTAATAGAATTAATAAAGAAGATGATTCAACTTGTTAATTTTGTTTGTCATGACTTACTTATAATTACCTTTTATAATATGGCTATCGTAATTAAGCTAATTAAATACCTTATTTTCTACTCAAATAAGGCGTAGTGATATCGTAAAGAATTTTTAAACCAAATTCTGTGATTTATTTTGATACATTACATTCAGATGTACAAAAACGTCTTAATTTATCTGTTTTACTTTCTCAGCTTGACAGCACTATAGCAGAGCGCTGTAGACGAGAACAAATTAGACAGCTCTAGAAGGGAAAGAATTGTAATTGTTCAAATTTGGGCATATGCGGTTTTCACTGGATCTTGACGATTTGATAACTAAGAAACCTAAAAACCGCATAAAAATTTTATGTTAAAATTTTTAACACACACATACATACGAGCATGTCAATGCTCGTATGTATGTGTGTGTTCGGTGTTGTCCTCTAAATCACCTTACATCTCCAGAACTACTGGACCGATTTTGACCAAACTTGGTCAGATTATTTTTATATATCGGGCTTAGATGCCACTAAATTTTCAACTTAAAAAGTCAAGGGGGTGAAGCTGTAGAGGAAGGTCATCCTCAGTATCTCGAGATTTTGATTAATAAGATCATATTTTTCTTAGGCACATTTATTAAAAATTAACAAATAATAATATTTTCAACAAAAAAAAATTGCAAAATCGCACCCCTACCCCCAAAAAAACACTGTTGTAGTCGTCTGTTATGTTATGACGTCACAAGTGAGCAGTAGAATTAAATAAATTTAATATTTAAAGTGTAGAAAAGTAAATTGATCTGGCTGGGTCTCGAACTCGATCGCCCGATCGACTCGGTATCTGGTGCGTTAAGCGTCACGGTTACACCAGTCTGCCGAGCGTATAAATGAAATTTTTTTTTATGTAAGTTATGAAATTAATTAGTTTAGTTAGTGCCGACCGTCGCCGCTAGTACCGCCACACTCGCGCGAATTAAATACATATGCACGCGCGCTTTAGTTAGAATCATTGAATTAAGTAAACAAAAAAATATTATATCTAAATAAAATTATAAATTAAGTTGTGTGTGTACGTGCGTGTAAGCCGTGCATCAGATACAACTGTGTTGTCAGCTTTTTTTTTACTGCTTTTATCGTGTATCCCAATGTCGATTTTTGCTATTAAAATTTTCTTACCGAAAGAAAATAATTAAGTTCGACCAGTTACAATTATTTAAAAACTATTGAACAGAATCATATATAATAATAAACTAAGGCCTTTTGCTGAATTACTGAACGACATCTTTTAAAAGAAAGTTGTAGGCTAACAATCTCTTTCACTAAAAAAGTTTAAGATGTCATTTTTAAAATTACATAACTATTTAAAGGTATTTAAAAGTTAGATTATATTAAGTTTTTGAATGAATTTGGAGAAATTTTTATGTGTGGAGAGAATCAAATATACGGTGAAGCAGGGTGACACGTTAACCGATAAGCAAAACCAACATTTTTTTCTTGGAAATTGTATCTGATAACCTACAACGGTACCTTATATTGTTACAACTCATTACGACAATTGAACGCATTTAAATTAATTAATTTTTTTAATAAAAGTTTCCTTTTCAACTTTACTTAAAATTTATAAAAGGTTACATTTTTCAGTTATTCTTTTAAAAATGTTAATTATTATGAAAAATTGAGTAGTTTTGATAAATCACGCATCTATTTTTTGATAAAAATTATCGATAAAAAGGTTTTAGATAAAAATTTCTGTGGTGAGTGGTAGCGTCTAGGCCTTTCATCCAGAGGTCCTGGGTTCGAATCCCGATCAGGCATTGAATTTTTCACACGATACAGATTTCTATTTCCATATTCCCATGTACAAGTTTTGAGCTTCTGTGGTGAATTAATTTTACAAGCCACAAATGCGGTTATACATGAAATTAAGGGAAAATTTTAAGAGGCAAAATTAAAAATCCATATTTTATGGATGTTAATTAAAATTTTTCCTTTCCCTTCAATTGCTATTATACAGCAGGTAAAGAGCTAAATCTGTTAAAAAGGGAAAACATAGCTATCAGCTAAAAGTTTAGATAACAAAGTTTTCGCAAATTTCGAAGTTTCAAGATGTTCTTTGTAAAAAAATTTAAAAAGTTATAGAGGTTTCAGGAAAGTATGCCTGTGTCTTGTTAGCCTGTGTTTTGATTAATATTTTTGGACTGGCATAACATAAATTTTTTGAAAGTGAATAAAAAATGTTCTTTATTGGAGGCACTGATGACTGATTTTGCACTGATTTTGAAAAAAAATATTAAACAGTATTAAAAATTTTTAATTTTTGACTGTGTATTGTAATCGTAAAAAATTTATTTTTATTAAGATGAAAGTACTTACAAAGTTATTTAAAATAACAATTTTAAATCAGCCAAAAATAGGAGTGGAAAGGTACTCAACATTATTTTTAAACTATTTTCACTATTTATTTATAAAACTCGTAGAATAAAAATGATAAAATTTCGTGCAAATATTTAGCTGTAAATATATCACTTTTGGCCTTTTCGTCAACCGCATTGGACAGGGGAATATTAAGGTATATTTTTTGTTTTATTTCTTTTCCCGACAGGATATTCAGGAAGGTGTTGGCCAAACTTAAGGGACTGATTCAGTACATCAAAGTTCATGCGGACAAATCTCGTATCTCGCTAAATTTTTCCCTCGTGTCGCCATTTTGAGTTGTTTTAAATAAAAATGTATACCTTAAGAACGGACTGAGATATTTTAATGACATTTTTAATATATGAACCCAACATCATCTTTCTCAAAATAAATACATTAAAATCCTAAAAATCCTACATTTTTAATACGATTAAAAATCCTAAAATGGTGACCAATAAATTTTTTTAATAATTACTAGTCCGTAAATATTAGTTTTATCGAACACTTTATATAAATTTCTTGAATAGATTCATATAAAATTTATTATATAAATTGTTAAACTTTATATTTTGTAGAAAATCACATAATTTTTACTGAAATCGATTAATTAGCAGCTGCTGTTCACTGAAATTGTAAGCGGCAGCAAACGTTATACTCGAAAACAGACGTAAAATTGTGCTTCTGGATAATTTCCGGTCTGCACCCTTACAGTCAAACGGGTGTAGGTTGTGTAAATACACGGATGGAAATGTTTGCTGACGCATTTGCATCGGTGCCATCCTTTCTGAGGCCAAAGTGATGACGGTGTTGTGTTATCAAGTTTAGAGTGACTAAAAGATGACCTCCGGTATAGGCCATCGTGGCTAGTAACGGAAAGAGGGGTATGGCGACCGGGATCGTCACAAAGCGGGTGTCTTCCCCTACGGGGATCAGGATGTACCCGATTTCACATTTGGTGTAATTGAAATAAAGTTTGGTCAAGGGCGAAGCCGAGTAAGTTATGTAATATTTTACCGGCTTTTTTTAAATAATTTGAGTGTGGTAAATAAAAATTGAAAATTTGACTTCCAAAATCACAGTTATAAAAATCTTACTTTGTAAAATTATGAACGAAGCGTTTTTTGTGAGTTCTAAACAAAATAATCTAGAAAATAACTAGGTATATTCTCTGTACTTGTAAATAAATGTCTTTTTAGAATGATTATTTTTAATAAAATATACAGAAAGAATAATATGATTTTCTGTCTATTTTTCATCTATTTTACTTAAAAAAAGCGATCTATAAAAATTTGTATTTACTTTTTATTGGTTGTACGAGTATTAACATTAATTTTCTCAGAATTAAATTCTCTACAAGTTTTGTTACTAAATCTATCGCATTTATTATTCATTTAACAAAGCTATTGTACTAAAAACAAAAAAAAAAAATAGTTTTTCGACCCCGAATTTTGTGTTTAACGTCGGATATATTTTAATATATCCGACGTTAAATCTGCCAAATTAGTAAATAAATTATTACATTACCAAAAATCCTTTCGTACCAATTAGAATAAATTAAAAGAAGATAGAAACCAACCTGGCTCACGCCGGCTTGAACTCAGATCATGTAAAATTTTAAAGGTCGAACAGACCCAAAACTGTAAAACCTACCCCACAGAAACTTTTAATCCAACATCGAGGTCGCAAACAAATCTATCAATAAGAACTCTCCAGATTTATAACGCTGTTATCCCTAATGTATCTTAATCTTTTAATCAAAATAAAGGATCAACACTCCATAAAAAAATGAAAAAAAAAAAATAAAGATAAAAATTTTATTTGTCACCCCAAGAAAATTTAACTCATAAAAATTAAAAAATAAACTAAAAAAAATTTAAAAACAAAATAAAGATCTATAGGGTCTTATCGTCCCTCTCCTAAATTTAAGCTTTTTAACTTAAAAATAAAATTCAAATTAAATTTTAAAAAGTTTAATTTTAGGTTTACTATTATTTAGGTTATTTTTTACAGTTCCTGGACCTCTTTAATCTTTTTTCGCAGCTCTTACTACGCAAGAAACCACTAACTTTACTCCTTAATTTGGATCCCAAAAATTACAGTAGGATTTCGTTTTATTAGAAGAGTTGAAAACAGGCGAAATATTTTGCTAGCCGTTAACTCGAAAACGAAGCGTTTCCAGACTTACATTTTATCAACCTTTTTCATTATTTTCACCAAAAGAACATGTCCTGAAATTTTCTCTGTTTCTTCGTGGGACACTGTATATCCGTACAATTGCAGCTCTTTTCAGTTACCTGAAGTGGCAATAGTAATGTTTGATGTTTATTTACTAAAAATCGTTTGTATACACACCATTCATTATCCTGTTATTTTTTGTCAATCCTAAAATCTACCTCAGAATTATCGTCTCTGATTCATTTATTTATTTTTTTTAACCTTTTGGTCCCTGATAATTTATTTTGCATTAAGAAAGTTGATCTGACCGCAGTTTTATTAACCGTCCAATCAACCTACCACTATCTTTTTTATCATTCATAATTTCTTATATCTTTAGTTCATCTGTTTTCAATTTTTGCGTTCTTTCTTTTCTAATTCTTTATTTCCATAAAATTATAATACAGATTTTTAAATTTCTCTCCTCACATCTCTTATTCTATCCACTTGCCTAATTAATTAATATAAACATGCCTAATTCTTTTTATTTAAGCTAAATAATAAATAAAAACTAACGGACGAATTTTTAAACTATAAAATAGATATGTTAAAGGAGGTTATAATTGTTGAAATATTTAAATATGTTTATTAAATAGTTGTTTCAAAGAAGATAATTAATAATATAAAAAAACAGTTTAAGGGAATAATATTTAGTGTTAAGTAATATATTACAGTAACAAAACAAGTTTAATGTCTTTCAGGTAATTTTATAAATGCGTGAAGTACTGTGTTCAGAAACGACAAGAAGACAATCATTAATCTTCGGTTCCCTCTAATTAATACTCCCAAGTTTAAATCATGTGCCCTCATTCCTTAAATTGTTCTAACTGGAAGTTTCTCTTTTTTCACGTAATACAAAAGAATTATTCGTACACGAAAATAACTATTAATGTTCATTTGCGAATTAATATTGTAATAATAGAAAAAATAATTATTATAACTTATTTAAGGCATACTCTCTCTTGATTTCTTATGTGTATTTCATTATAAAGTTTTTTTTTTTACTTAATATTGGTTATATACATTTTGTTATTTATATGGCTTGAAAACGTTTATTAATGTATAAATTATTTTTCAAACGGTAAGAAACAATAAATGTTAAATAATACTTTTAAAAAAGCCGGCAAAATATGGCAAAATTCTCCTGGCTTTGACCTTAGGCGTTTTAAATATTAATGATTTGATTATGCAATATTTAGAGTAAAATTACGAAAAAGAGAAAAAATAACGAAAAATTAAAGTTACCTGTATAAAATATTGTCTGATTTCATCTCCTTGATCAATGACGTTTTTAATTTAAAAATTATGCAGTATTAAAAATACCTAAAAATCCTTCGTTTCTAATTCTTTATTTCCATAAAATTATAATACAGATGTTTAAATGTCTCTCCTCACATCTCTTTTTCTATCCACTTGCCCAATTCACTAATATAAACATGCCTAATTCTTTTTGTTTAAGCTAAATAATAAATAAAAACTGACGGACGAATTTTTAAACTATAAAATAGATATGTTAAAGAAGTTTATAAATGTTGAAATATTTTAACATCTTAAAAAAAATAAATTTACAAATGGAACAAATTTTAGGTCCCATTTGACCTTGCTGACCAAATGATGTTTTATTATCAAATTATACTGCCTTATAAAATACCGTTAAATAAAGGTTATTAGAAAAATATTTGAGTCCTTTTTGACTTTCTTGTTTGACAAATTAAAAGTAAAACATTTTTAATAACGGGCACAACTAAAAAAAACAGATAAATTATCAAAAATGATAAAAAAATTAAATTTTTGTCACATTTAACCTCTTTTTAAGAAGTTCCCATCTCGTCTGCGTTAATACTAGATACAACTGAATTTTCAGTCTTGAAAATTAAAAAAAAAATTAGTTTAAAAAAATGGATATTTTAAGTACGGTTTCCATTCATTTCCTTGTAGTTTGGAACTTAATTATATTAATTATTTACGTCAACAAGTTGGGCATTTTTAGTGTAATTTTATTAAACAAGGTTAACAAATTTACGGTTTACCAAAAAAAACTTACGGGTACCGAGATTTTATCTTGTCTGATATAATTGAAAATCAGGGCAAAGCAGAAAATATATTTATGTATAGAAAAAATATTTTGCCCAAATGTTTCCTTTTTTCCCTCTGATTTTCTAGATATAAGAAAAAACTGTTTAGAAAGTTGTTGAATTTCGCGCGAGTGCAACATACACGCACGCACACATACACACAAACACACACTAAAACCGATTGATTTAAAACTTAGAAATTTTAAGTAACAATAAGTACTTTCATCAAACTGAAGCTAAATTTCTACAAACTCTTTACAGAAAGTAAAGAATTCAAACTCTATCCCTTCCCATTTTTATAATTTTGCTTAAAATTGAATGTCATCAATTACACGATTTGTATATAGACTTTTGTTTAACTGTTTTTGAAGAATTTATGATAAAATAATTCTGAGATATTATTAAAAACACAGCCCTATTCAACTTACGACAAAAACATCTTCCGGAAATTTCCATAACTTTTTTTGTTTTTATGATTAAAAATGTCTTGAAACGTCAAAATTCTCAAGAACGCCAGTTCCTCGAATTTTGGTTGATCGTTATCCCTTTACAGTATGCAGTTGCAGCAATAACAAAGTTATAGCTGGTAAAGTAAAAATAAAATAATTATAAAAAAAAAAGATTATATCATATTCCCCAAAATTTTAGTGAATTGGTTATTTGATTTAATTTTTACAAAGTTTTATTGTTATTTACAGGTTTGGAACTCATTTTACTCTTAATAACATTAAATTTATTAAAATATATGTAGTTTTTAATTCGTGTTCAATTAATATTTGTAAAAAGATCCTGAATGATCAATTAGCGAAAAAAAATATTTTTTTCTGAGTAACCAAAACTATCTGCGATTTCTTTTTATGTTGAGACAAAATCGGATTTCAATTTAGCTAAATTCAGCCAAGCTATTAAAAAAATCAGTAAATAGTTACAATCTTAAACACAAATAAACAGGAATAAATCAAAACTTATTTATCTATAATATAGATATTTGTGTAGTTGAATTTATGTAGAAAATAAAAATGTAGTATTACTTTTTTTTCAAACGATAATAGAAATAAAAGCGCAATGCGATTTTTATGCAGCTCTAAAGGAAGTGTTTCGTTACAAGTATAGAGATAGAATGAGGAAAGAAAACATGATTGCAATGTGATGAAAGGGGAGCTTGTTATGGTTCGAAGTAGGCAAAGAGGTACAGGGAGAAAACAGTACAGTAGAACAGAATGAGAGACCTTTCCCTGGAGTCTTGTCTTGCACGCTACCTGATCAGGTCTGCTATACTGTTTAACTAGTAATTCACATAGAACTGGAAACTACGGAACACTGTTGGCTTCCTTTAAACATTTGTCAGTCCTGTAGGACAACCTAGTTACCGGGTTATATTCCCAATGCTACTAAACAAACCCTCTTCATCCTATCACACCCGCTCCTTATCTCTCTCTTACTCGGCATCAAATACCATCTTACATTAACCTCATCTAACAAATATGAATATGTATAAACCCGTTTATGTTATATATAATTAACAAACTAATACAGCTACAGACAAGAATTCATATAAACAAGCATTAAGCGGTGTAGGTTAGAAAATATTATTTTGCCTTAATGGCATCATGTATCCAATCCCTTTCCGTAAAGCTGGGTAGTAAGTATGAATTTGAGTAGTAACATGATATGAGTAGAAACTTGATACAGAATTCATAATCTGTCTTATCAAGCGTAAGACTTAAATTAATACCTGTACAAACTCTTTTGTCACTGAAAACTGTTATTCTAACAACAATAATATAAATAAGTAATGTTAAGAAGCGGCAAATAAACGGTTTGATTTAATAGAAGGGTTTTATTTACGTCAAAATTTTTCAACGATTATTGTTAAAGGTTATGTGTTTAAATAATAATCTTTGATATAAAAAAATGGAATTAAATTGATGAAGCTTATATTAACAGTAATTATTTTGTATAATTTCCAGCGCAATTGCCCATCTATGATAATCATAGGTGGGTACAAACCAAAATTATAGTTAATTATCTCTAAAAACATAAACACAAAGAATACATTACAACATAAAAACTCAAAATTTAATTTTTACATTTAAGAAGACTGTTTTATAAAGGTGTCTCAATTGATTCTGCATTAAATCTTCGTAAGTATGATTGTTTCCTTTTGTGTTTTTTTTTTTATATTGCAATGAGTTTACAGGAATCGTCGTTCAATGGTTTATTTATTTTTTATTTTAATTCAGACATCTAAGTAAAGCTTATTAGTAATTTCTTGACTATGTAATCTCATTGTAAAAGTTTTATTTAAAACATATGTTATTGCTTTAAATTCACCTTAATTTATGTTGAAAATTGAAGCTGGAGTTTTTAATTCCTCTCAGAAGAAATCCGATCATCTTCACCATTTCACCATGCAAATTCAAGAAAAAATTCTTAACAATCATATTAATTTAGCCACCTTAGATAAGATATGTCGAGCTTTAACAAATGATCAAAAAGGAAATGCCATTCTCTAAACGACGTTACAAATATAAACAAAACTATCACCAAATTTCACGATAATGATTCCCTCTGCAAATGGTGTAAAGTTAAAATGAAAATTGGTTGATTATATCCGTATTAAAGTCATTTAAAAAAAAAAAAAAACATTTTTTAATTCAGTAAATCTTTTCCAACTATCGGAATATAAGCCTAATAGACTCACCTTTTTTGGTTTCGTTTAATCGCTTCGTAGAAAAATTGAACAAACTGGGCTTCCAAGTTACAAATACTGCAATGTTATATTATGTTTCAGAAAGCGATTTATATTATTTTATATTGATCTGAATACTGGCTAGGAGTTTAAAATTTCGCTTACCAAGTTATAAATGTTCTACATTTTCTCCATTTGCTGCACGGATAACATCAAGACGATAGCTTAATTCTTTTGCCATACATTACAAAAAATCTTCTGTTATAAAAGTTACTGTAGCTGTGATCCTGGTTTTCAGTTCATCCATATCATCAGGTAACGGTGGAATATAAACATTTTGATTCACATATCTCCGCAAAGGTAATGTCTGGGGATCTTGAGGCCAAGAGTGTACTGCCATGTTTTGGCCAGCGTAAGCACTATCCAGCATCGAGGCATTGATTCATTTAGAAATCCCCAAACTAGATTGTGCCGATATGGTGGGGACCAATCTTGTTGAAAAATAAATTCTTTAGAGTTTTCATTTTGTGAAAAAATCCATTCTTGCAGCACATCAAAATATGAATGACCTGTTTTGTGTTTTCTTCAAAACTTAAAGGACTACAAACGTTTGTAAACGAAACATTACAAAAAGTATTAACTTTTGGCGAATCTCGCTCCTGCTGTTCAAACACTTGAGGTGAAACTTTACCGCTGAAATGAAATGTTGCTTCATCGCTAAAAATTAACCGCAATAAGAACCTATTGTGTTAGAGCTTATCCCTGAAAGCATATCACAGAAATCTTAACGTTTTCTTTAGTTAACGAAGAGCTTGTACCGACTGTAATCGGTATGGCCTGAAATCAAACATCGTCTTAATAAATTACAAACAATCATACGAGGAATTGCAAGATTTTAATTAGCGGGATGACCGGACTTTATCGGGCTTCGCCCGAAAAAAAAGACTCTGTAATTCATTGTGTATTTCATTTCTAAAGTGTGTGATTGCATACACTCTTTCCTTTATACAAACACTCCGAGTTTTCAAGTTGTTTATACTGGTGACGAATGTTCTTACTCAATTGCGGATCAATCCTAAAACGCTGTTTAAACGCACGCTGAACCGTTATACGGACTCTATCTTAATAAATTGTAGAACATAAAACCGCTTGGATTGAATAAACAGCATCTTATTTACTACTGAGGTTAGCGTGCATTTGAGCGATAGTATCGGAATCTGACGGTCGATGTTTGAAAATCGCGCACTTTTATATGGTGGGAGTTTCATTCACTGATCTAGTTTTGAAATCGCGTCATTTTTTTTTATACTCGCCGTATATATATATATATATAAAATCCAGAGACAGAATCATAAACGTACATTTATGACTGTCCCACCTCCTACTATAATGGATTCCTATTTACAGAGGTAATTATACCGAGCTAATCTTGATTTCTTTTCACCCGGTAACTTAACTATTTTCTTCGTTTGGTTTCGTTGAAATCTTTATTTCATTTTTCTATATTACTTACTATTTTTTCTTAATCCATTTATGTCCTATTAAATTGTAGAAATTTCGCAAGATGTAGTTAAAAAAAAGATTAACTTAAAATGTCCTCTTAAATGATTTATTGAAATACTGTTGAACATTTCATTATCATACTTCATTTGCTTCTTTTAAAATCGCAGCCTTTACCGGTATAGTCAGAATCCTGCCATCATAGTTTAATCTCCTTTGGATTTTATAAGGGGAAGGTACATCGGCTGGAATCAGACTTCTCCTTTTTTTTAACATTTTTTAAATTAATTTTTTTTTAACTTTTTTAAAATGTAAATATATTGATTTAAAATTATTAACCCGTGATTGTAAAAAAAAATCAATAAATAATAGTTAATAATAATAATAAAAGAAAAGTATGAAAAGAATCAGAAGTTAGTAGTGAAATAAAATGTTATGTACTTTTAACAATGTGTACGTATAATTTAGGCATTATTATTACATATAAGTATATTTAAATAGATTTAGTGAAAGATCTGATTATTTAATATTAATTGAAAATTACATTTCACAACTGTATTATTTTTGGATATTCTAGTTTAATTTCTGTCCAATTTTATTTAATTATTCTGGTATTTCTGTTTAATTTTGTCTTCATTAAAGTAAACTACAGAGTGACTGAAAATTAGACCCTCAGAAGAACAACATTCACTGAGGCATACATGCCCGATCTTTAATAAATTGCAAAAAATCTTACCTTTTAGTTCATTACTCTTTTGTTATTGTAGGACGATATTCTCCCCAAATCGGAGTCAATCATCATTTCGTTTATTTGTTATTTGTTGCCAATCATTTAATCGCTCTTTGGTTTGATATAATTTTCTAATCTTAATTTTTATACACGTTCACTAGTTTTAAAATTTTCACTTTCTTTATATTCATCATCCTCTCTTAAGCTTTTTATTCTTTCCTTGGTCTTAACATTTTCTTCCTTTTTTAATTTTTCTTTTTTTAACTTTTTCTTTAAATTTTAATATATTGGTTTATCTATAATTATTAACCTCTGTAAAAAGTTTTTACAATAAATTGTAATTCAATAATAACAATAAAAAAGAATATGAAAAAATCAGAAGTTATTAGTGAAATAACATTTTATGTACTTTTAAAATGTGTATTTGTAATTTAATAGGCGTACAACGAAGTCATGTGGTGTCCACATCAGACTTTTATTATTCGAGGTAATCGCTTTAAGTAGTGTGAAATTACCCTATGTAACGGAATTGCACTATCTACAAAAAAACAACAATATTAATAACTGAATATAAGAAAAGGAAAAAAATAGACTTTTGAGGTTGATTTTGTGAACCATAGAGGTAAAATTCCATAAGATTATTGTTATCATTGACTCATAATACAACGTTAATAAAATAATATAAAAACATCTAACAAAAAATTTGAGACAAAAGTCCTCTGATTCATATTGTATGAAGTCCTGTTAAATTACGAAATTTCAAGGCTACATGTTTTTCAGCCTCTTTTTTTTTATGAAATCAGTTTTAGCCAGAGAGTTTACATTATACCTAAAGATCAGTTTTATATAAAATCTTAACCTTTTATATAATATCTTAATAATGTTTTTAATTGAAATTTAAAAAAAAACCCAAAAACAGGAATTTCACTCAGTTATGTTTTATTGGTAATTTTTTGCTTATTTTACATTTATTGATCAGAACTTAATATTCAGAGTATGAAACATTTTTGAGTGAACATAATAATAAATCAGGAAATGGGAGAGGTTAAGACCCGAAAATACTATGAAGTTTACACTTATTAACTTTTTTTTTTTTTTTTTTTTTTTAGTTAAAAATGAAATCATTTATTCAATTTCCTGATCACTATTCTAAATTTTGTCCTTGATAGTTTTTAATATTATTAAAATAATTACTAATGAAAATATAAATTGTTAAAATCTTTGTTAACTGAATATAGAACGTGGATATGGTCGAAAATAATGCACGGATGGCGGTTTCAAAGAGAAACCATTAATCAAGAATGTATCGTTAATAGAACGTATTTCATGGTATGACAGGTGCACCGCATGATGGAATACCGCGTTATTAATAGGTATATAGAATAATCTAATTATAACTCTTGCTTTTGATGTTAGTCAAATTTTATTAGAGATTAAAATTATCTCAGTAATTTCAATAATAATGAAAATGTGGATTAAATATGTTCATCAGAGTTAATAATTATTATAATTTATGACAAAAAAAAAATAAATCAATCAAAAGTATGTGTATACAAGAGAGAATCAGCTGTTTTAAGTAACACGATTGTTTACATTTTGTATTTAATCTTTTGAGTTTGTTTTGTTTTAAGTGTATTTTTCATGAGCATGTGAGTTGTTGGATCACGAGTTATAAGGGTATCATTCTGTATTTAATTTTTATTGTTAGTAGACATTTTATTTTTCTCAGTGTAAATTCGATCTTTCAAGTATGGATCAGTATGAAGGAAGACCAGAGTTCCGGGTGGAGGTCCCTCTAGGGGGACTTCCGCTTAGAGACAAGGCATTGGAAAAGACCCAGTCCCGGCCGACCGGGTGGTACCCCGTGCTGGAAACGGCATAGCCGGGTCCAGCATAACTCGGGAGGTTAGAGGCAAAGGCACCCTTGGGATTGAGTCGTGCTTCGCTGGTCTAGGTCCGGTCCCAAGGGAAAGGGGAAAAAAGGGGAAAGGGGAAAAAAAAAGGATGGAGCAGCGTTCAGCTGAGCGATGAAAACGGATCAGTAACCAGTAGTTCCAGTGTAACGTCGTCCAGAAAACATGAATCCTTGTCAACTTGTAGTAGAGATCCTAGAAAACAGTCTGAACGCATACTTATCCAGAACGATATTATATTTGATGTTTCTAATGACAGCGAAACTGAGATTTCAACATAAACCTGTACGTAACACCTGTTCCATGGCAGACTGTGCCGGGTTCACGTGGGCGTAATATATCTCAGTATCATGTATCAGTTACCCACCGGGTTGTTATAGTAGTCAACGCGTCTTCGCAAATCAGCTGATTTCGAAGTCGAGAGTTTCAACGTTCAAATCCTAGTAAAGGCAGTTACTTTTATACGGATTTGAATACTAGATTGCGAATACCGGTGTTTTTTGATGGTTGGGTTTCAATTAACCACACATCTCAAAAATGGTCGACCTGAGACTGTGCAAGACTACACTTCATTTACATTCATACATATCATCCTCATTCATCCTTTGAAGTGATACCTGACTGTGATTACCGGAGGTTAAACATGAAAAAAGTACCATGTATCAATTTGTGATTTACTTCTACTGGATCGTATTCAGTTGGATCTCCCGATGAAGGAAACCAACATGGAAATCGATTGGAACCTATAAGCCAACACCTATGGTCCTGTATGGCATCAATGATAAGAATATATGAATTAATTGAAGCAGTAATCAATTTATTGACTACTGTTATAATATATGAATATCCAGATCTAAAAACTACACATTGTTTCAAATGGTGTGGCAGTCTTCAAAGTTATATAGAGTAAGACAATATTTAAACTAAAGGAAAAAACACACCCATAATTATCTGTTAACGCATATTTCCTTGTCATTTTCGATAAAATATTTTATTATTAACTATTTCTAAAAAGCATATTTATTATTTTACGTATCAGATCTATTTTTACTTAATATTTTTTGATATTTTTAGTCATCGGGGAGAAATGTTGTTACTTCCGATGAATAAGTGAGTCAATGTCAGGTTGGATGGTACTAATTTTAACTTTTATATCATTTTCGATATTGAGTGTACTTCTGTACTTATTTTTAGCATAGATCAGTTCAGAGAATCCGCTTACACAAATATGTAGTAAGAAAGAGGATGAAAAATTTCATTACTTGGATGAAAAGGGCAGAATATTATTTCTTTGTTGCGATCCAAAAAAATTTAATCTCTTCTCTTTGAAAACGTCTTTTCATAGAGCTGTCAGTGATCATTTTAATAAAAGATTCTTTATTTTCTGTCTTCTTAAACTGAAATTTCCTCTCCTATCCAACTATGTGGGCTGTAGTCTTCAGAAAAGGATTTGTCGATGTTTTCTTTTAGTCCTTCCAAGATTTTTACAATTACTGTAGTGAAACGTTTCACAGGGGGTGAGTTCATTTCCTAACAGAAATTACTTTAGAATTGAGATTGCTCAAATATCATTTTTCAGTATTTGAGAGATAAAAAGAGTCAACCTTTTTTCTTGAGACTTTCTTTTATCATTACTAAAAAACAATGACGTGGTCATCCCTTGGAGATTCACGTTTAAAAAGCCCATCAAAGATGTCCTGAAAGTAGACTAACTTTGAAAGCCAGTTTTCGACGAATAACAAATTTTTCAAGGTTTCACCTTTTTTTCAGTTAAAAACAAAAATATCTTATACCTTAGTTCAGACAACCTGTTTATAAATTTTCACAGGACAGTCAATTCACTTCAGTATGTAGAAGCAACATCTGGCATTTTCAGTTCTCATAGCAGTGTGAACATACATGAATTTAGGGCTCCTGCTTTAACCCACCGGGTTGGTCTAGTGGTGAAATCCCAAATCAGCTGATTTGGAAAGTTCCAGCGTTCAAGTCCTAGTAAAGTCAGTTACTTTTTACACGGATTTAAATACTATATCGTGGATACCGGTGTTCTTTGGTAATTGGGTTTCAATTAACCACACATCTCAGGAATGGTCGAACTGAGACTGCACAAAACTACATTTCTACTTTAGTTTTCTACTTTACAAATTAGATCGGTATCCACGATCTAGTAATCAAATCCGTACAAAAGTAACTGCCTTTACTAGGACTTGAACGCTGGAACTCTCGACTTCCAAATCAGCTGATTTGGGAAGACGCGTTCGCCACTAGACTAACCGGTGGGAAACGCCTACTACAGTTAGGGAACCGCTGACTTACGCACAAAAATTACCTACTATCCAAGATAGCGAAGAAATTTTTGAAATCAACCTCAGTTAGCTTGTAATTAGCAGCAAAGTAAGCCACCGATATTTGTAAAGGACCAAGCACACTTGTTACTTGGATTTAGTTGGTTTGAAATAATTGGAAATTGGTATAAGCAGTTTTTTTTATTATTAGTGCTGAATCTTCGTTAGTGCGACCATCTGGACAATGACATCTATATTATGATGTAATTTTAATTATATAGCGTAAATTATTCCGGTGAAATGCATCTTGATTCTAAGGCTAGAATCAAAGAGAAAAAAAGGATAGTTTTAGTTGCACGCATAGCCGTAGATTGATTCCCATCTTTCAACATGACAGCACCACTAGCAAAGATGATGACTCGTTAACAGAAAGTTTTCTGTGTTTTGTATTGTTAAATTGGAATTTTTAGTTACAGTTCATCATGAGTTCCTCAGAAAATTTAATTGTCATCGTCTAAATGATAATATCATTCATCGTACATAATCACATTAAAACGATGTCTGCATAAAGGGAAGAGTATGGGATAAACGAGGGTGTCTGAAGAAAATATTAACGTGTCGAGTGTTTTTTCTATAAGTTCTAAAAAATCTCTTAGAAAGGCCGGCGCAAACTGCCAATTTCTGTGCTTAAAATTTTAAGGAAGCGTTTACATTTGCGTCCATCCTGTTAACAACTGTTACAGGATTTGAACTATACGCTGTTCTTGCTGACTTTGCAATTGAAACGAAGTACTATGAAGATGACGACTTTCATCGTCCTATTGTGTTTAGTAAAGAGCCAACATTTCATCTTAGTGGTAAAGTTAACATACATAATCAATAGTCTATATCTGGTGGTTCGTTATCCCGAAGGTAAGTTTACAGGCCATCTTTTGCCTGAAGTAAACGTGAGAAAGGTGGCGTCAGAAAGTAATACAAAAGTATATAAAAACTATATATAGATATAGTCATATCTAAATATAATATACATCTAAATTTAGACTGTTCTTGTATATTACAGATTACATATAATAAAAATTACAAAAATAAATTATACATAGATCATAATATTATAATAAAATAAAAATAAGGATTATAACATAGGAATATATATAATAAAAAAAATACAAAAAACATAGTACAAAAATTAAAAAAAATAAATATTAAATTAAACATTGAAATAAATATTAAAAATATCGTGTTATAATACATATAAATAATTAAAAAATATGCATATACGTAGTGCAAAAAATATAAATTATAACAAAAGGGAAACTACTAACAAATTTCCGCTAATAAATAATTAAAAACTTCTTTTAAAAATATTTTCGTTTTATTTATTTCTAAAATATGTGAAGGAAATTTATTAATAATTACTGAAATTTGGATCTTAAAAGACTCCTTCTCGTATAGATGAAAATAATTTGGTACCATGTACCTTGTGACGCAAATAAAGGGGTACATGGAGTTTTACTAGATATTTATTATTTTGTGAAATAATTTACAAAGTAAGAAATAATGGTAACTTAGAGAGGTCAACGTATTACAATACTTATAGAGATTTAAATTTGGGTCGTTTGACGAAAAGTCTGAAACGACTTTAAGCGATTTTTTTTTTAGGTTTAGTTATAATTTTTAAATGTGAATCAACTGTCAAACCACATACTTTCACACTAAATCTTATTAAAGATTTCATTAGAACTTTACACATAAGTAAAAGAGTTTTACGTTGGAGAACATTTTTTCGGTAACAAAATCTATTCACACAATTTCTAATTTTTAGAAGAAAGTTTATTTAAGTGACAATTCGATTTCAATTTATTGTCGACTATCACATCCAGGCATTTAACCTCATCGGTTAATTTCAATCTATTACAAATGCATAGTTCATTATTACTACAACTGATTCTAAACATACAGTTGCAATTGTGCGTAATTAATTTTTTTGTCTTCAGTCATTTGACTGGTTTGATGCAGCTCTCCAAGATTCCCTATCTAGTGCTAGTCGTTTCATTTCAGTATACCCTCTACATCCTACATCCCTAACAATTTGTTTTACATATTCCAAACGTGGCCTGCCTACACAATTTTTCCCTTCTACCTGTCCTTCCAAAATTAAAGCGACTATTCCAGGATGCCTTAGTATGTGGCCTATAAGTCTGTCTCTTCTTTTAACTATATTTTTCCAAATGCTTCTTTCTTCATCTATTTGCCGCAATACCTCCTCATTTGTCACTTTATCCACCCATCTGATTTTTAACATTCTCCTATAGCACCACATTTCAAAAGCTTCTAACCTTTTCTTCTCAGATACTCCGATTGTCCAAGTTTCACTTCCATATAAAGCGACACTCCAAACATACACTTTCAAAAATCTTTTCCTGACATTTAAATTAATTTTTGATGTAAACAACTTATATTTCTTACTGAAGGCTCGTTTAGCTTGTGCTATTCGGCATTTTATATCGCTCCTGCTTCGTCCATCTTTAGTAATTCTACTTCCCAAATAACAAAATTCTTCTACCTCCATAATCTTTTCTCCTCCTATTTTCACATTCAGTGGTCCATCTTTGTTATTTCTACTACATTTCATTACTTTTGTTTTGTTCTTGTTTATTTTCATGCGATAGTTTTCATGCGTAATTAATATGGGCAAGGAATCAGATTTCATATAAACAGATTTGAAATGTACACGCATAGTTTTCTTTATTAACGAGTTAATTACTATGAGACCATAATAAAAATCTACTAAAATCATCCTGCAATAAAGATTCTGCTGCGTGAAGGGTGTTTGAGTGCTAATAAAAGCACAGTATCATCAGGGTACGTAAAGCTAAATTACACAATAGATTGTTAAAATTTCATTAACATAAATTTAATATAAAATCGGCCCTAGGTGACTTCCTTGTGGCACCCCAAAATTACAATTCATCGGATCGTCAAAACTATAACCTATTTTAATAAACAATTTTCTGACATTTAAATAACTTCGAAACCAATCAGGTAGATGACCTACAATTCCTATTCTTTTTAATCCCATAAGCAGGATTTAATGACTGAGGGTAACAAACGTTTTACTACAAAACCCGTAAGAACGTGAGAATTAGAAATTAATTTATTGTTTATAAATTCGACAAATTCAACCAACAAATCTTTAATACTCTTTCCTTTCTGAAGACCAAACTGCTTATTACATAATATATTATTTTCCGGTAAGTAATTATTTAAATAATTTACATGTAATAATAATATTAATAAAAAAAGTTGTTAATATTAGTACAAATTTTAACCGCTAGAAGTAGAGCTCCGGTGGAAGTAAATCAGATCCTTACTTTGCTATACACAAACAATATTAAATATTCAAGAGGTGGAATGCTCACTCTGATATTCTGAAGAGAGAAACAAGGTACAGAGCCTGTGACGTAACAATAGCATACCGCATGAGGTACTAGGTTAAACTATACATCATCCTCGCGCTTAATACTTACACACGCACTATCATGTTCATGTTTATACATACGTAATAAGGGTTTCATATATCATAATTTTTTATTACTCATGTAAAATCACAAAAATGCATTTGTAACAACAATTTAGAGAATTTATTTTTTTAAACATATTCCAGAAATGTAACTACTTTTTTACGGTGTATAACAGCGGTAAAATATTGTGATCTATCAAAAAAAATTCTGTATCTTTTTATGCTGTTTGAATTATTCAGATTCCAATAAAAATCCAGATAACAAAATTCTGTTAGAGTGGATGCGTGCTGGTATATATATATAAACAGAGTGTCCCATATAAAACCCAACCCAACCTTATATTGGTAGGTATTGAAATAATAAAAAGATAATAAAAAGGCATGTGTAAATGTAAATGTAATTTTTATTATTACCATTCATTACCTTACATTTAGAGTAAATGTTGGATGTGGCCGCCATCTTCTTGAATACAAGCTTCAATTCTTTTTACAGCGTTTCTTGCAACTTTTTTCAAAGTTTGTGGCTGGATATTTAATACAGCTTGTTCAATATTGACTTTCAATTGTTCAAGTGTTCGTGGTTTGTTGCTGTAGGCTTTTTCTTTGAGGTAACCCCATAGAAAAAAATCCGCCGCAGTCAAATCTGGAGATCTTGGTGGCCACAAGCCTCGGTCGAGGCTTGTGGTAATTGTGTTATCGGTCGATAACACAATTACCAAAGAATTCCTCAACGAAATCAGAAGTTGAATCTGCGTAGTGCGAAGTCGCACCGTCATATTGTAGCCAGCAGTGTCTGTCTTCCTCTTCCAAGAGTGCAATGAACTGAAATAAAATATCCTGATATCGTTCGGCATTAATGGTGTACTCAAAAAAAATAGGACCGATTATTTTCTTCCGCGATATCGCGCACCACACGCCCAACTTCTGCGGGCATAACTGTTTTTCGTGATAAACGTGGGGATTTTCAGCACTCCAAATTCTACTGTTTTGGCTGTTTACGCAGCCATCCAAATGAAACCGTGCTTCATCTGTGAAAAATAACGTATCCATAACATTAATTCCCTCACGCAGAAATCGATGGAACCGTTGACAATATTGTAGCCGTTTTTCTTTGTCGGGCTCAAGAAGTCGATGAACCGTTTGAATGCGATAAGGTCGTAATTGTAATTGTTTGGTCGCCCGATGAACAGTTGATTTAGACAAATTAATTTCAGCAGACAAACGTCTGATCGATTTATTTGGCGAGGCGAGTAATCGGTCTTTGATTTCAGTGACTGTATCTGTATGCAACACTGACGCAGATCTTTTGTGTTCCTTGTTATTAACAGAACCAGTCTCTCTAAATTTTGCAACTAACCTTAATACTGATGTTTTGTTAGGAGCTGGTTTATCTGGGTACTTATGACGAAAACAAATCTTGCACTGCAACTACTGATTTCGTATGAAGTACGACTCAACAATGATGGTTCATCTAACGAAAACACCATCTTTTCTCTAGCAATACACTGAACGTTATGATTGCATTGTTGTTACTATCGGTAGTGTTCTACTGCGTCGCCGCGATGTTCAGATGTTGGACGAGTCCATTTCAGTAGCGAGTAGGGGAGTAAGCTTGACTTTTGTAATTTCATGGATGAGTAATTGTTGGGTAGCGTTTTATATGGACACTCTGTATATATATATATGTATATGTATAAATATATATATATTACTTTCCGGCTATAGCGATATATACCGCTGTAGGTAGCTGTAACTGTAAAATAAATAAATCGTTAAAATAAAAAAAATAAAAAATTGGTCTTTTTTAAGTTTTGTGCCTTAAGGAGACAAAAAATAGATTTAAATAAATTGTTCATAAACGAAAAAAATTTATTCCAATGCTCTAAGTTAAATAACTCTATTTTTGTCGGACAAACGTTTATTCCTATGTATTTATGTATGTTGGTTTGTATTTTCTAATTTTCGAACCCTTTCATTGATTTTCTTCAAACTTAACAGATAGGTATTACCTTCAGGGGAAAAAATGTAGTCAATTTTTGGAAAATTAGGGAAAAGTGGTGGGGTTGTTTTGGGCGAAATAAAATTACAAATCTTAACTATGGCACTTAACAAAAAAAAAAATTTTTCTTACAAAAGTTGAAGGTTTTTTTTTTTATCAAGATCATAAATTTCCAACAAAATTTATTTTACACCCACCCCCTCCTCAAAAAAATGACTATATATTTTTATTTTTTAGCTATAAATTGCTTTAGAAAAAGATTTAATATGAGTTTTTTGCATTTTTATTTTGTACATCAATAGGCCTTCAAAGCACTACACAGTATAAACATTTTTTGCCTACTCCACTTTAATGGTCTGTGGAAACAAAAATATTTTTTTAACTAAAAAAAAAATAAAAATAAACATAAACCCATCTCGCAAGTTGCCCATTATATTTAAAATGTAAAAATCCTAATTTTTTATAACCCTTACTGTTTGGTATGTCTTGAAAAATAATAAATTATTCTAAACCTTTCAGCTCCTTCCGAAAGAATTACATTTTTTATTTAAAATTATGGGTGAACCTTTGTATTTTTCAAACAGTTTTATAAAAGTTATTTTTTCAAATTTATTATCACGAAGGAATAATTAATTAATTATTAATTAAATTATTCCTAAAAATTAATTTTACGGAATTCCTTCCTTTGTGTATGGAAGACCCCAAAATTAAAAAAGAAATTAATAAAAGGGAATTATTTTATCAAAAAGATACAAATAGAACTTAAAATGATTGGACTGAAAACTTTTGTAGAATAGGCTGGTCAAGTTATGCTTTTCATTACCAGCTGTTTTTTTTTTTGGTTGCGAATAAATTTAACAAACTAATGGAGAAAATTAATTTTTTTGTAAGCAGCATTAATCCGTAACTTTTAAAATACTTTTTTTATACATTTTACTAAGGTTCGTAAGGTTAAACATATTTTTTTTATTTTTCTCACTACTGTATAACTAAAACGTATGTTTTTTACACTACTAAGTAGGTGCAACGAAAGTTGAGGTTTTCCAATTTTTATATTGGTGTTGTAGACAAAAAAGGTTCAGCGTATTCAAACGAAGAGTACTATCTCCTTCTGATAAGAGTACAAAAAGTAAGAAAAATTTTTGTTTTAAAAAATAAAACTTTTTTTTAAGAAGTCAGAAAGTCATTAGGAGTCATCAATATTAATGTTAGAAACTAATTAATTAGGTTGCATTATCCTACCCACCGGGTTGGTGGTGTACGCGTGGTGAACTCGTCTTCCAAAATCAGCTGATTTGGAAGTCGAGTGTTCCAGCGTTCAAGTCCTAGTAAAGGCAGTTACTTTTATACGGATTTGAATACTAGATCGTGGATACCGGTATTCTTTGGTGGTTGGGTTTCATTTAATCACACATCTCAAGAATGGTCTCAAACTGAGACTGTACAAGACTTCATTTACACTCATACATATCATCCTCTGAAGTAATTTCCTGTTTAGCCGAGCTAAACAGAAAAAAGAGAGGTTGTATTATCCTAGGTGTAAGGTTGAAATGTAGTTAAAAATGTCGTAATTTTTAATAATTTTACTTGAATCCCTGTTTCAATTAATTAAATTAATTAATAATTTTTTTTAAATGTAACCTTATTTATAGAAATACAGGACATCTGACATTTCAATATTTCTTTGCATATGAGCAAACGAATCTGCTCACTACTTGTTTTTTTATATATATTGTTGAATATTTATAGCATAGTTTGAATATGTACATGCAAGAAAAATTTCTTTCATGTACAGGAATAAAAGCTCCTATACCAGCACATCGTAAGTCTATATTCATGTGGTCTATGTAAGAATGGTAGAATTTAAGGTCAATGGGTGATTGTGATTAATATATTACCACATTGTATTTGCTCTGTAATTAGATACTCGTATATTACTTTCCTGGCATCATAGCTCTAGAGTTGTGCTGCAAGAAAAAAAGTATGATAACCAGTCAAAAATGGAGTATGGGTTTTTTCATTTCTCGACGTTTCAGGGCCCAAAAAACCCCAAAGAAAGAAAAAAGTGGGAGATAATATACGTATGTACATGTGTTGGCGTGTTTTAAGTTTAATAACTTTTGTCTGGATAAACCAATTTTGATGAAATTTTGTACAGTGACACATGTATTATAAGGCAATTTATTGAAAAAATTTTGAGGTCAATATTTTCAGGAGATAGTTAATTTTTTGGGATCAATTTTCTCAAACGTTAGCAAACATAACTCTACTTTATATTAAACTCAGTACATGTGTGCGTACTTATCTTACCATTCAAAAAAGAAATTGCCTCAAAATTTTCCCCTTCCAAAAAAATCGAAATAAGCTATTTTTTTACTTATTGCAAAATGTTTTTTACCAAACGTTTTAATTAAATTAAAATAATTTAATTAAAAACCAATCCTGTCTACCCTGGGGTTGGTTGCAGGCGACCTAATAGATACTTCGGGGACAATATCAGGGGTGCGTGTGCCGATCAAAGTTTAAAAATTTTCATTTTTTTTTAATCTTTTCAAAATGTTGGTTTATTTAAAATTTTATTTTTCCACTATATAAGGATAAATAACCAATGTAAGGTAAGTATTACAACATTCTTGTCAGCTTTTATATATATATATATACACATATGCTTATATGAATGATGTGATGTGCATGGAGTAGGTTGAAATAAGCATGGGTGTGTGCATGAACTTTTTGCTGTACGTTTATAAGTAAAGCTTTTTTTAACGATATCTTTGCTTTGTAGAAAATTTAAGAGAATTAGTAGCTTATTTTTTCGTGTATGCATACTAATTAAGCAGACTATCATGTCGATTTCAATAAAATTTACTGCCAGAATGTTTTAGGTTTATTTTAAATCTTGGCTGTCACTAGTTAAAATATTTATACTTTCTTTCTTTTTCCTGTTTAGCCTCCGCTAATTATCGTTCAGATAATACTTCAGAGGATGAATGAGGATGATATGTATGACTATAAATGAAGTCTAGTCTTGCACAGTCTCAGTTCGATCATTCGTGAGATGTGTGGGTAATTGAAACCCAACCCCACCAAAGAATACCGGTATCTACGATCTAGTATTAAAATCCGTGTAAAAATAACTGACATTACTAGGTCTTGAACGCTAGAACTATCGACTTCCAAATTGATTTGGGAAGACGCGTTCACCACTAAACGAACCCGGTGGGTTAAAATATCTACACTGTTTTTTTAAACAATTAACAGATATGTTTTGTCATAAAAATATTAATAACAAAAAGCAAGTTCAAATTTTTAACAATTTTTATTTAGTACAAAACTTTAAAATTTTAATTTTCAAGCGACAAAAATTTTTCATCATTTAATTGTTGATGATGTAACATGGAAAAAGATATTAAGGCACCACCAATATTGAAGAGAATGAAATTTGAAATTTCCTAAGGAGCAATTTTTGAAATTCAATGTGCTTTTCCTTTCAGATAATAGAAAATATTTACTATAATCTGATAATTGGAAGATCAGGTAATTTTTGTAGTTTGATCATTTGGAAATAGGACTTTTTATGTATATATATATATATATATATATATATATATGTGTGTGTGTGTGTGTGTGTGTGTGTGTGTGTGTGTGTGTGTGTGTGTGTGTGTGTGTGTGTGTGTGTGTGTGTGTGTGTGTGTGTGTGTGTGTGTGTGTGTGTGTGAGCAAATATGTGTGTGTGAGCAAATATGTGTGTGGGTGTTTGTATGCTCTCTATACACGCTCACGTGTGCGCATATCAATATATATATATATACATATACTATGCTTACATACATTTTATCCTACTTCTGTTGCTTAAAAAAAAAAACGTTGCGAGATCTCGTACAGTTCTTGTGTAAAAGGATGAAGCCACCACATACAAAATGCATTTAACGTTCTTTGAGAAGCAAATAAAATCCTTAACTTTCTTTGCGACGTTGCATACTTAGTAGGTTTATAAATAACGCATGAGATCTTCTAACTGCTACTAGTTCCCTCCTTTTTAGTTCACCATCTCGGTCTTTCATTCACTCACTTAAGTTAGGATACTGGAAAATGAAAATACCACAATTCGTATGCCGATAATAAATTTGAATTGTAAATTATAAATTGTTTTAATCTAGGTAAAATTATACTATATATATTTTATGTTAACTGAAACTAGTAATAAATTCTCCTTTAAGAAATTTCAACAAAATTATGTGTGATATATTACCAAAGATAAATAAATCTTTTTTAAAGGTGTTAAAAATCGACCAGAAATGTTTTACATCAGTTTTTCCTTTCTTGTTTGTAACACTTATTCCTGTTTGACGTAGATGAAAGCTGCGTTCTAGACTGGCGTAAAAAGAAACAACTTCTGGTGAAAGGCACTTGTAATAAAAGGGCTTTTCGTGGCTTACAACCAAAATACACAGACATAGAAAAAAAATTGTATGACTTTGTTATGGAAAAAAGGAAATGCGATTATGCTGTCGCGACAAAAATGTGTCAATCATATGCTCGTGAAATCGCAAAATCATGAATAAAGTTGGTATTAAAGCAAGCCGTGGATGGATAACACGATTTTTTACACGAAATGATTTGTCCATAAGATGAAAGACGACCATTTTTCAACTACTTCCAGACGGTTATGAACAAAAACTATTACATTTTCACAAATATATAATAAATCTTAGAAAAGATAAAGGCTATTTGCCTTTTCAAATAGAAAACGCTGATCAGACCCCCGTATGTTTTAAAATGCCATTTGACAAAACCGTAAACAAAAAAGGTGAAAAAAGTGTTACCATTCGCACTGGTGGTAATGAAAAACAAAGGTGTAGTGTTATGCTTTGCATTATTTCTGATGGATCAAAATTACCTCCATAAATTGTTTTTAAAAGAAAAACTCTTCCTACAGTACAGATAAATGGAGTTATTATCAGAGCAAAGGAATCAGGTTGGATGAACAAAACCTTAATTTTAGATTGGATCAGGTGTGTATGTCAAAAACGATCAGGAGATTTACTTAATAAAAAAAATACCGGTATGCTAGTAATGGATAGTTATCGGGGGAAACGACTGATAAAGTGAAAGACATTTAAAAAAGGGTATGACTGACCAAGTAATAATTCCAGGCGGATTGACATCTCTATTGCAACCACTGGATTTTTGCACTAATAAACCGTTCAAATCTGCATTATAACAACTGTACAGTAAATGGATGGCTGATGAAAATTTCTTTCTCACGCCTACAAGAAGAATCAAACGCCCAGATTTTAACCAGATCTGTGTTTGGATAAAAGATGCTTGGGAAGATATTTTCACGGAATTAGTAAGGAAAAGTTTTATAAAAAATGTGGAATATCTAATGAACGATGGTAGTGAAGACGATCATCTTTGGCAGTGCGACGTGGAGACTACCGGTAACTATTCTACAGACATTCACAGTGACAGTGATTAATTAAAAATAAAATCCCACATTAAAAAGTGTATTGAAATGATCCTTTTCAACATGATACTTTCTTTTCATTTTACTGGCCTATTGATTCTGAACTAAACTTGTACTGACGGTAGTTAATTATTAATGTAATATTAATATTGTAATTTAAATGAACGAATTAAATTCTTTACTTTCTGAATATTTACGTATTTTTTTATCGTATCTGTTGCACTTTAAAATACCGGTCTATACTCGATTTTGTTTTTAGATTTTCGGTCGGGAAAATCGAGGTGCATGGCTTATTCGTGCCACGCAGGTGGAGGCGGGGGTACTTGAATAAATACGGTATTTAAAGAAGAATAGCATTTTTTTTTCAAAGTGTATTATTTCATAATAATCTTTTAATCAAATAATTTAATGTTATTTTAGTATAAAAAAATCTGGTGTGGAAACCACATGACTTCCTTGTACGCCTATTAAATGACATAAATTTTTTATATGTTTATATTTTTTATTACATATTTTTCTCCCATATTTTTTTTATTATTGAATTATTATTTATTGTAAAATTTTTTTACAATCACAGGTTAATAATTATTAATAAATCAAATATTTAAATTAAAAAAAAAGTTAAAAAAAGGAAACGAAATAGGATTCTTGCCGCTGTGCCTTCTCTTATAAGATCCAAACATTTCATTAATTAAAATTTTATTGGACTATAACTTTGGAACCAATGAAAATAAGTAAAATTTATGATACGTCGTCGAAAAGTTGTCAATGACGGCTTATTATTGCAGTTAAGAAAATGTTCAAACTGTTTGAATTTTGGGCTTTTTTTGGACACTTTTGGTCCATTCGATTGCAATCAAAAGGAGAGGTGCACAACTAGATATTACAAAAACCCTAAATCCAAAATTTTAACATTCTACAACTAATAGTTTTTCAGATATGCGAGATACGTATGTACGTACTGACGTCACACCGAAACTAGTCAAAATGGATTCAGAAATGGTCAAAATGGATATTTCCGTTGAAATCTGAAAACAAAATTTTGTCGCAAATATAATACTTCCTTGTACGAAAACCACAAATATTTTTACGTGCATTTACAAACATGATTTTTGTTTACTATAGAATAAATTATAAAACAGAAAATCTCCCTTTCTTATGCAAAATAGAAGTACGAAAAGTATACACTTTATAAAATTGTGTAAAAAATAAACGAAGAAAAAAATAATATACTTAGATTATTGTATAACGCGTTTTTTCCATACAGAATGATAAATCTTTACTGATAGCAATTTACTGAGTAAATAGAAGTTCAAGTATAATCAACGTATAATATAATGACTACCTTAATCGAGTGATTGGAAAAAGAAATAACCCGGATTTTAAACTCACGAAACCTGTTTTTTGTATATCCAGCGTTATGAAAAGGATTCTATCACGCTCTTTAGTCATTACTGTACATTGATTTTTTTTCTCAGTTTTTTACTTAAACTAAACAAGTAGGTAAATTATATAAAATAAAAATTTTGTAATTATTTATTCTAGAACAATAAACCACAATTTCACAAATGTAACCTTATACTTAAAAATAGAATTCATTGACTTTTTTAACTCAAATCATAACAGACAAAAACTAATATAAAAATACCTTTCCGTAAACTATAATCCCAATTACTGTTGTTAGTTAAACTTCCCAGTGATAAATTGAATATTGCTAAGAAACTGTCATTAATTGTAACTCTAACGATCAAAGTACAGAAAAATAGTCGAATCTAGATAAAATGCTATTTTTTTTAAGATTTAAAAAACCTTGAACCAGAATCATTGCAAACCAAATGTAATAAATAGTAATCGACAATGAACTAACCTTCTGACGAAGTGGAATGGGTTTTGTAAATAGCTTTGAGTACGTATGAGGACATATGAATACATAACAAATCCCTTACATACATAGTAAGCTTCTCAACGAATTTCATGAATACACATCATATAAAATATCTGACATTTGACATAATACTGCAAATAATCGTTTACAAAATACCTTTACACTCTCGCACTCAACTCCATAATATTTCTACTATTATAAAATTTCCATTAACATCATTGACAGTTATTACTGTAGTAAGAATGTTGCAATGTATCACATTCGGTTGTTAAGAATTTTCTCTAACCGTCCTTTAACCAACAAAGAGATCTCTTTTCTTACCTAGCAATATTTGATGTCCATTTTTATTCAACTCAACTATTTTCATCCTTTAGCTACGGTTAGTCCAATAAATAAGTTCTTATTTTGATCATGCACGATCAAGACTTACACAAGAAAGTGTTGGGTAATTCTGCATGCAGAATTATTTTAAATTTCCATATTTCGTATTTTACTTTTGATTACTAAATTAGAAAAAACTTGTGTAATATGTTAGCTGAGTTAGAAAATTAAACGGTATGCTTGCTACATTAAAAACTATATTAAACTACATTTACTATAGATATATAAAAATGTTTGTACGAATAAATTTATCATGTTCGTAATGAAAAAAAAAACATATTTACCAGATAAAAGTTTGAGTAAACCATCCACATGTATGTAAATTAATTGATGGTTGATTTCGACAGCTAATCACAGCTTAATATTTTTTTAAACAACAAATTTTTTTTGCTGAATTCGTTTATTTACAATTAGCTTCCATATTGAATTTCTCATAATCCAGTACTAACATACTTGAACGCTACCAAACAAAAACACTGCGGAAAATGCTCAATATACCTGATACATAAGTAATAGCCTTATATATAATCTTAAATTGAGAACCGTTGGTCAGGAAATCTGTCTGGTCAGCCTACTATATCAAAATCATTTGAATCGACACCCGAATTATTTGGCGATCAATTTGTTAGATAAAACGATCAGTGATTTTTCAAGATTGCTGAGGAACAATATTCTTGGTTTGCCTTATTGTTTCAATTACGTGACTTTATGGTCTGACCGTACGGAGTGCTCATCATTATTAAGTCACAAGCCGCTGGGTCTGTAGCAACTTAATGTTAGTTCAAATACATCTCATTTACTTATTATTCAATTATCTTGTTGAACAGATTTTAAAGGTGCTGTGTCATAATAATAATAATTAATTAAACAAGTTAATAACATATATATATATATATATATATATATATATATATGTAATCGTATACATAATATTTTTCCTGAAGTAATAAGTGGATGGTTATATATATAATACAGACAACAGTTGATCGAAAATTACTTCTCAAAATACTCAAGGATTTAATTCTATTACAATTCAAAGAATAGTTTTACATTATAAAGCATTTAATAATCGTACACTACAATGGAAAACATTATACTAAGAGACAGTAGTATAAGAAAACAAAATATCAAAAATAAATTGAAATGTATCATCATAAAGCAGCCCATATACTTATTTTATTTACTTCTTATCATTGTAATAAATAGGTATAATAAAAAATTATTCAAAAATTTGATGTGGACATCACATGACTTCCTTTTACGTCTATTAAATTGCATATACACATTTTTGCTGCACTTCATTTAAACTTATTTCATTTGAAATGAGTTACGATCTTCCTATTCTTTAATAAAAGTGGACAGTTACACAATCGCTGAAATATTAGTTTTTATTAACATTAAATATTTATATAATTATTAATTCAACACTCTTACATGAAATATTAGGATAGAGTAAAATTCCCTTGACTACTCTTTAAATAAATTTTTTACCAAATAATCCAATAATAAAAACTGATTATTCTGCACCATAAGGTCAAAATTAATATTTGTAACCAGTATACGAGAGTTCACTAAACGGAATAGTTTAATTATTATTAAATTTTATTTATATGACACGCGAGAAATCTTATGGATATTAAGCCAAAGCGAAAAAAATTTCGACAATCACTTTAAATTGAATACAATTCAAAAATGTATTTTATACTTCTGTCAAATAATTAAATAAAATGATTTAAAAAAATAAAAAAATATACAATTTTTATAAGAATTTGTTAAGAAAATCCAAAAATAATACGATTCTAAATTATAATTTTCAATTAATATTAAATAATCAGATGTTTCAGCAAATATATTACATATACACATATGTAATGCCTATTAAATTACATAAACACACTTTTAAAAGTACATAACATTTTACTTTACTAATAATTATTTTTGTTTATTTATTTTTTTTTATTATTGAATTATTATTTATTGTAAACATTTTTTTACAATCACGGGTTAATAATTTTTAAATAAATATATTTAAATTAATAAAAATAATTAAAATAAAAAATAAAAAAAAGTTAAAAAACCAAAAGAAGTCCGATTCGAACCGATGTTCGATCCTTTTAAGATGCAAATTAATTAAAATTTTAATTTTAATTTCGATTGCAATCAAAAAGGGAGGTGGTAAATCCAACAAAAGTGCTAAATCCAAAATTTCAGCAGTTGTGAGATACATAATACATACATATATAGGTACGTACAGACGTCATACCGAAACTAGTCAAAATGGATTCAGGGATGGTCAAATTGGACATTTCCGTTGAAATATGAAATCCGAAATGTTTCGCGATTATAATACTTCTTTTACAAGGAAGTAAAAAAAAAAGAAAAAAAAGAAAAAAGGAGATGAAACTTGAAGACCGAAATTTTTTGCGATCACATTCCTTTAGTTCGTACAAGGAATTAGAAAGCCACTTCATTTACTACAATGTCGACAATTTACCAGCAAGAAAACAATAATTTCCTTTTAGTTACTGGAAAAACGTATACTAATACTCTACTAACGACTGACATACACATATTTCTTGTCAAATTCATACATTTAAATTTCATGTACTGGGAAAACGAAAGATCGGAAATATCTTCAAAATTTTTTATAGTATTGTAATAACATACGTAGTTTTATTATTATATTTCAAATGTTACACACAGATCACCAAGTAACACTATATATTTCAATACAATTGGTCCTGTTCTATAAACGAACCAAGACTAGTGATCATTCAGTCAGGCTTAGTTTGTAGCCTAAATGCAAAATTTCCAAATTCCATTTCATACTTATTGCGATTCATTAGTAAAAACAAAATAAACCGTCATATTGTTTAAAATCTGCAGCATATACATTTTTGTGACATGACCTCGTGTACCGAACAAATTCCCTTATTTGTAAACAGTTTAAATTAAACACCGCTAAATGCCAATCGTGAAATAAATACGTGAAGTAAGTAAACTATAAATTTTTTAATTTAATTCTTAATTCCAATAAAATATATTTACTATTCTTTCGAGTGGTAAAGATATTGTTGGTGCTTTTTAAAAAGAAATAAAAATTAAATGTTAATACGTTAATTTATCGCCTAGAAAAGATTTCTAGTTTGCATTTGTAAAAAAATACTACATCGATAGAAATATATCGTTTCGTGTTAAATCGAAATCATCCAATATATCTCTACAAAGCAGGTTGTATATTCATTTATAAATATTGACTCGTGAATCTATTTGGATTATCAAACAAATATTATTGATTAGAATATTTATAGATTATAGATTAGAAATATTATCGGATGAAAAACTTGTGGTGATAGTTCTCTCTCATATTTGGTGATAAATAATTTTTGGCTGGATAGTTCTCAGCCTTTGTGTCTGATAAAATGAAAAAAAATTGTGATCGTATGCGATAAAATGTTATCTATATTTAGGAACGGTAAAAAAAATTTATCGGTTAAAATTTGTTGAATTCCAGTTGTTAAATGTTATTTACATCTTATGATTGGTTAAGAAAGAAGGATTAGGATTGGTTGGAATTTGCTGCCTAATGATTGGTCAATTCCTTAAACAAATTTTATTTGTGTAACTTTTTCTAACTTTTTTATTTTATTTTTTATTTTAGTAACTTTTTCATTGGTCAGTTGTAATCGTACTTGTGATTGGTTAAGAAAATACGGAATTCAGATTAGATAGTTACAGGAATAATCTGTAGGGCCGGTGAAAGTTAAGTGTAATCTGTGATATGCTTGGATGAATGTGTATTGAAATTGATTTTTTCTTATCGGAATTTCATTGGGAGCATTATAATCGTATTTGGATCATGTTTCTTTCCTTAAACGTAAGGGGCAAAACTAAAAAAAAAATATTTTTTTGTTTTATAATTAAAAACAAGTGAATTTCGTATCTTAATCTTATACATATTTTTACATTAGCCCTACCATTATAAAGTTTCATACAAGAAATTATTAACAATACACGAAAAATTTTTAACGATTACCAGTTTGCTTTTCAAATGTAAATTGATGTAACTTACAGTGAAATGTTACCATTTTTTCGATTTTTAATAAGATTAAATATCTACTGCGCAATTTCATTAATATGTATAAATGTTATTAAAATATTACACCAAATTATTTCAGTTTATGACTCAGAATATATTGCCCAAATCGTTGTCATATTTGCTTTGAATATAAAAACCGTAACACTTGTAAAGTGATTTGTTGTTTTAAATAAATTTTTATGAATTAGTGTTTCTGTATTTTCAGTGATGTCCATCTATGTTAATTAATAAAACAATTATATTATCCTAATTAATATATATATTTTTTGTCTTCAGTTATTTGACTGGCTTGATGCAGCTCTCCAAGATTCCCTATCTAGTGCCAGTCGTTACATTTTGGTATACCTCCTACATCCTACATCCCTAACAATTTGTTTTACATATTTCAAACGTTACCTGCCTGTACAATTTTTCCTTCTACCTGTCACTCCAATATTAAAGCGACTATTCCAGGATGCCTTAATATGTGGCCTATAAATCTGTCTCTTCTTTTAACTATATTTTTACAAATGCTTCTTTCTTCATCAATTTGCCGCAACACCTTTTCATTTGTCATTTTATCCAACCATCTGATTTTTAACATTCTGTTATAGCACCATATTTCAAAAGCTTCTAATGTTTTCTTCTCAGGTACTCCGTTCGTCCACGTTTCACTTCCATATAAAGCTATGCACAAAACATATACTTTTAAAAATGTTTTCCTGACGTTTAAATTAATTTTTGATGTAAACAAATTATATTTCTGAATGAAGGCTCGTTTCGCCTGTGCTATTCGGCATTTTATATCGCTCCTGTTTCGTCCATCTTTAGTAATTCTACTTCCCAAATAACAAAATTCTTCTACTTCTGTAATTTTCTCTCTTCCTTATTAATATATAAATAGACCAAACATTTGTATTCTTGTCTTTAAGTCAATACAAAGATGATGTTGACTTAAATCTTCTGCTATCTGACTAATTATTTCAAGAAAATTACCAATAAAACCTTTCTAATGCGTTTAATGATTAAATTATTCAGAATTTTAGTGCAATTAGGATGCAGTAGAACATAAATAGAGAAGGTTATATTACTGCAAGATATTCTCGGATTAAAAATACAGAGAAACTGCAAATGAAAATAAGGAGATTATTAAATTAATTATCAAGTTGATATTTCACGTAAATATTTTATTGTTAAGATATATATAAACATGTTATATTGTATTTTTTATAATATAATTATTGTGACGTATATTTACGTTATAAAAATAAAGATTTTTACTATTCCAAATTCCTATTTTGTAGCCAAATTTAACTTTTTAGTCTGATTTGTAATATGAAGCGGAATATTATAGTATAGTTTAGGAACTTCGAATTGTATCAATTTTCTCCATATTTATTGTTATGAATAGTAAGTAAGGAGGTAGGCCCGACTTACTTTTTTTTCTAATATTAAATTTATTATTTTTAGACTTCTGTGTGTATCAGGGCTTTTTTGTGGGTATTTTTGCAGGTAATTTCAGTAGTAGTTCCCAATTATCTGAATGACATTTAATTTCAGATTACCTTTCTTAAGGTGTGTTAATTTATTTAAATGGAAACAACTTATATCACTTTAAGACTGGAAAATATATCTTATAGTATATTCTAATGATGCCTATAATGTTGTAAGAAGTAATTTTCAATTAATTATTGTTTCGATTATGTATTACCTTCCAACTTTTTCCTTTTATTTAAAAAAAAAACAAAAAACACAAAAATAAACATTATTAGTACGATTAATGAATTTTAAATTACCCCCAAATAGTTATACTATTTTCAAAAGAGAATCGGGTAGTTTAGTTTGTACAATTTCTGTCCAAATTTAATCATAGCAAGTGATGACAGTTCCTGGCATCAATTACATTTTTCCTTTATTTTTATATTTTTAATATTTTAAAAAGTGTTTCATAAGACGAAAAAGTAAAAATTATAGGTGTATGAAAAATATAATATTTTGTTATTTTGTGATAAATAAAAATAGATATAACAACTCCTTATAGACGTCAAAATTCTTCTTCAATAATTCTAACAATCATTATTTATGGAAGTTTATAGAACGAATATTTATTTACAGACAGATCCCTGATGAGCAAATAAAAAAACTAATAAATTTTTCGTTAGTTTTACTACTAAACTTAAGAATAAATTTTTAACAGCAAAACGATTTGTGAAATGTTTATCGGAAGTAGAGTAATGTAATGTTAAGATGATTGATTAAATGATACAGGTTCTTGATTCTGCAACGAAATATATATTATTTTATAAAAAGTCTTGTAAAAAGGTAAGTACGGTCTTTATAAAGGGATTTTATAAGAGAGCTTGACAATAGATAATCCGTAAACACTATTCTGTAAGTATATTTATCTTGTACTTTGGTTTATTTTAAGTCGTCGCTACTTCTATGATTTATTAAATTGGCTTAGTATAAGTAGGAGCACTATTATTTTTTTTTATGTGAAGAGACCAACTTAGGACCACGCAAATATTACTTCTTTCTAGCCTCTTTTCTTTTTTCCTATGTATATCTCATTTTTTCGGCATGGCTTCGGTTGGCCAGGAAGGTAATGGAGGAGCTCTACACCTGGGAGGAGTCCCGCAGGGGTAAGCGAAGAAGGGGCTGCTGGAGGGCCTTTGGGAGATCAGGCTGTCGGCTGAACGCCTAGGGGGTCCCCCGTACGTATGTGGGTCGCCTGGGTGTTATGAGGTCGGAAACACTACTCTTATGCGTCCTATGGTGGTGGCTTGTGTAAGTAGTATGTGGTAAGTATGTATCTCAGTGACTGTTTATGACTGTATGTGTTGTTGAGGAATGTTCTGTGATGCGATTGTGTATGTGTGTGTAGGCGTTTTACCCCTTTCCTAATGAAATACACCATCTACACCATCTAGACCAGGAAGGGGGTAGCCAGTGGTGGAGGTTTAGTCGGTAGTGCGCAGGAATATAATACGCACCTAATATCACCCTATGGAACCTGTTAGCGAGTCTGACACTACTTCGGCGCCCGTAAATGGGGTTCCTCCACCTCTTAGCCAATTTAGGACCACGCAAATATTACTTTTTTCTAGCCTCTTTTCTTTTTTCCCCATCTGTTTCTCATTTTTTCGGCATGACTTCGCTTTTCCACATCTGTCCACTTCCTTCTTGTTTTCCTTTTTCCTGTCATAACAACCTTTGCATTGTAAATTATTCTTCGGTAGTTATTTCTATTGTAACAGTTCTCTTCTTTTAAGCAAATCCTTAGGAGTTCTTCTTCCATCCGTTTAAGATAATTCGAGTTACTTTTCACGTTCCACAGCTTGTCAAAGATTTGTTTATTTAGCCTGTCTGGATTCATCCTGATCATATGTTCAAGAAATTTAACCTTCTCTTCCTCACCGCTGTTTGTAGGTCTTCTTGATTTTGGTAGATTTCCTTGTTAGATTCTAGTTTGACATCCTTTCTCTGTTACTTTCGGTCCATGGATGCGTCTTTTCCATGTTTCTCTCGATTTTGAGCAATTTTTCGAGATTGGTTAGGTGTAATGTTCCAGACTCATACAGGATTATCGGTCTTACTACAGTTGTATAATGCCTCACTTTCGCGGCCTTGGAGAGATTTTTCTTATTGTAGATGTCTTTGGTAATAAATGTAAGCTTCTCCACTTTTGATGTTCTAGCTTCAATTTTTTTTCTATTCCGTCTTGCCTATAATCTCTCCTAAGTATTTAAACTGATTGGTGACTTTTACTTTTCCGTACTTAGTCTCTATTTTCTTTTGTGTGAATGATTTTATGTTTGTCGTGAATTCCGTTTTGATAAAGGAAACCTGTAGGTCTGCTTTCTGGGCATTTCTGTTAACTGTTTTATTTGTGCTGTCTTCTTTCGATTCAGCCAAAAGAGCAAGGTCATGGCGAAAGCTAGGTATCTTATTTTGACGTTTCGATTTTTAGATCCGATCTTCGCACCCTTATCATTTATCTGCCTAAAGGTTTTTATTATTTTGTCCAAAACCTAGTTGAAAAAGATTGGTGGTACTCCATAACCCTGTTTCAACCTCGTTTTGACTAGAATAGGTTTGCTTATTATCCTATAAACTTAAATTTAGAGACTGTGTTGGCGAGAGTGAGTTTAATGAGGTTAAAAATTTTCTGTTAACCCCGTATTCTCTCAAAGTTTGGAAAAGCGTCTCTCTGTCTACAGAATCATAGGCTTTCTGGAAGTCTATGAAGATACAAAGATGGGTTTGTTCTTGGTGATATTTAAAAATCAATTTTAGATTTTGTATTTGTTCAGGATATGATCGTCCTTTTCGAAAGCCTCCTTGGTATTTCCCTATTTGTGATCTATTTGGGGATTTATTCAATAATATTTTCGACAGTATTTTATATGTTACTGATGACAATGAAATACCTGTAGAGGTATTTAATTGTTATGAATATCATGTTATTTCATTGTAATGGATGTCAACTATAGAATTGTTGACATCTATCTTACAGTTTTTCTTATGCAGTGAGTAGTAGGGCTACCTTTCATTCTTCCGGAATTTTTTCCTTCTCACAGTTTTTCTGAAATACTTCTCCGGTCTTTTGTACAAAATCTTCATCTACCAACTTCTAAAATTCTCCGACCACTCCATCTTCTCCCTAAGCTTTATTACTTTTGAGTGATTTGATGGTTTCAAAATTTCTTGCAGTGTAAAATTATTTGTAAAATTCATATTATGTTTTTAAATTTATATTATTTTTGAAAAATTATGGTAATTTTTAATTAAGTACATAAAACGAAATTGTCATTTTGTAAGTAAAACTCAGTTTTTTTTATACCAAGCAATTCAGAAAAAAAAGAAAAAAATATTTCACTTTATTGTAGACACGATAACTCCCGAAATTTTGCGCCAATCACTTTCAAATTAATACATAAAATATAACGACCCAAAATCTCGATCGATTATGTTAATGAGCAAAATCGGACCATGAAGGTGGAAATGGAGGGACTTTTTTGAAAAAACAAAATATCGCTATAATTTTCTTATTAGGTATAAAATCGAATTCTTTTAAAGTTCCTACTGTCCTTTGGATAAGGGTCTAAAACTTATCCAAGTAAAGGTTTTTAATATCATCCATATGCCCAGGGGGTGGATAAAATGGGGTTTTGAAGACAAAAAAAAATCATACTTCCCGTAATAGGGGCAGTATCGAATCTGTTTAAAGTGGTCGTTTGTACTCCAAACATTACCTAAAACGTTTTTCTGATCAAATTTTGATATGACCAAACCTTGAGGCAAGGGATGACCAAAATTTTGCTGGAATTGTATGAAGATGGGGAAACATTTTTCACATGCAACCATTGTCGTATTGAGTAATTGAATTTTCGTATTAATTAGTAATTGAATTAATGTCGTATTAAGTATTGAATATTTTCTTAACTCTAAGTTGAAATCTTTTTTATCCCCTACTTAACACTAGTGAAATCTACCTCCGCCTTCCGGCGTGCCGAAAGGAATTTTTTTTATAATAATTGTGTGAAGTGTAATGATGTACAATAGCTAGACAAATAAAGAAAGTAAATAAAGTAGTAAAACAGCAAATAAAACCGTTTAAGAAATATTGTTACAGGAGAAGATTGAATTAGTAGGAAGTTGGTAAAATTTAATATAAGTTCTTAAGACGAATAAAAAAAAAAACTTTTTAATTGACTATTAGAGAAAATATAATAACGTTTATGTGCAATATATTAAAAAAATTAGAACTCGTTAATTTGATAATAAAGAATGAGTGAAACTAGAGGTAGAAGAAACTGGGAATATATAAAACAGAAAACTGAGTATATTGGATTCATTATTGGATTCAAAATTGGAGTATATTGGAGTATATTGGAAATCATTCGTAGAAAACAGAAACGGATATTCTGAAACCAATCAAATAACTGATGATATAAAAAAATGTAATTATGTTAAATGATATTTAGTTATTACACTGCATCATTGTTGCTTAAATCTTAATTTATAATATTCGTGTTATAATCATTATATTGTTCTGTTCATTTATTTCAGTTTAAGTTTACTTTATCAATTCATTTTTTCTTTTCAATTTTTTACCACATACATAATTAAAATTGTTATTATTTTATCTTTGAAGATTCTATAATGTGAAATGACACTGTATTTTTAGGTTAATATTCTGTAAAAAAAAAAAAAAAAATTAATGTTATCTCTGAAATAAATATGGGCTTATCTTTCAGCGTTTCTAATGCCACAGTTCAATCTGAGTCCATCTATAAAACATTAAATTTGAGTGAAAATTTAGTTTGTAGTTTCCATAATTTTGTGTCACTTAATCAAGTTTTTAAAAAGTACTATTTTTCTTCAAATAATATACAATAAAGTTTAATGTTGCAATCGAAGTATTTTTTTAATATTTGATTTATTTCTTTAGATACATTTTTTTTTCATAATATTGGTGTAACAACATGGTAATATTATTAACGTGTATTTTTCTGTCTGATGTTATGTTTTTATTGTATAGCAAATAAATATAGTAAAGTTTTAAAAATATTGGTGCATATTCTTTGATGTAAAGATTGTATCTTTGTTGAATGGTAATCTTGGTGTAGTAATAATGTAATGTTAGGGCATGTAGTCAGATGTCTTAAATGTATCGGTAATGTGCTTTGTGTATTGTTTACTATAGTGAATACATATTTACTATATGCGGTTCTACACATATGGCCATGTTGGTGGGTTATGCACTAGGTGTGTCGTTACTACACACCTAGTGCATGACCCACCAGTGCTGGGGTTGTTGTGTTCTGACAAATTTGTTTATTTAATAAAAAAAAACAAAAAAAGGCGGGGAAAGCTTCAAAAACTTCAGGAACTCTAGGGCCAGGGAGATAGCCTCTATGCCTAGAGTGTTTTTGGCCCGCCCACACGCAACAGTGGAGGGGTCGGAGCTCCCCGATGATGGTATAGAGGACACTCGAGGTGTGAGAGGGTCGCGGACAGCAAAGGACGTGTGCAACGCACGTCTGTAGCTTGTAGAGTAGGGTCGAGGAGGGTAGTTTTCCAGCGAAGGGGCGTGTCGGCTGTCCAAAGAAGAAGTCGGCGTGTTCCTATGAGGCTGTAGGGACCCCGTTGGGAAAGCCCCTTGAAGGGATAAGTCAGGGAACGCACAGACAGCTGCCGCGACACCCTGAGGTGACTGTGTTGTGCCTAACGGCGGGTACTTGTTACCTTGGGGGTGTTTAAAAAGAAAAGGTACATTTTTTTAATAATAAGTTCTGCTCTTTTATTATATTTGTAATAAATTTTAAGTTTTTGTTTGTAATTTCTTTGGTTGTTCCGTTAAAATTTTTGTAACTTAAAAATGAAATTTTTTTTTTACTTTTTCTACTCGGATGATTTCTACTCACTTCATTTTTGTGTTTTCATTATTACTATTATTATTACTGGGTTGTTATAACAAAATAAAATACAGCCTGATTTCATTTATATATTAAAAATATTTCTAAACAAATATTCAAGAAAATTAAATGGGAAACTTAGCATAAAGAGAAATGATATATGCTCACATTCCAAAAGGTTTTACTTGATGTTTAATAAGAGTTTCTTTATACTAAATTATATCATTTATTCTCTTTGCATTCCTTTTCTTATTTTTACCAAGGTGAGGGTTTACGCATTTTTTTCTTGCAATCTGTTTTGTTTTCATACGGTCATCATTTTTATTTAGTTATTTTTAATTAAAAAAACATAGATAAGAAATGAAATCAACTTACCAAAAGTTTTTTTAATATATATATTTTACATTATTAATTTAATATAAATTCTTTAATGTCGAAATTTAACTAACGATTGAAAGTGTATAAGTTTTACTTTTTAGTAAGGGGTTTTTAAAGGTTAAATATGTTAATTGATTTTGTAACAGCTTAAAAAAAATATTAATGTTTTGTAAAAAAAATTGTACTACTTGATAAATTTTCGTGTTTTTAATTAAAATTTTTTTATTACTATTTCAGCCATTACAATTGATGATTGAGTTTATTTACACTATTATTATTAATTAAAATATTGCTGTCTATAATTCGAAGAAGTTAAGGGCAGTGTTAAAGATTGATGTTAATGTAGAAATGAAGGGGTAGACTAGTTGATATGGATTGAAGTTTAAGGATGGTCGTAATGAGAGATGGTGAACGGCAGCAGTAATAATAGTAGTGTTGCTCTAGGGACAGTTTGTAGAAGGGAAGGTTTGAATTGGTGTGGAAAGTTTGTCGCCCCAATTAGACGTGTGGCAGCAATATCCTCTCCCAACCTATTTTCCTCCAGGTTGGCCAACTATTAATGACTGTTACAGTTTCCGTCGTAATACTCTCTCACTCGCTCCCTCTCTTTCCTTCTCCTCCTCTTCAACTTCAACATATACAGTTACTATATATATATACATCCCTTTTGCTTTTCATACAATTGTTTGGCGCTAACTTCCTATTGTTAAGGTTCAAATCTGGCTGTTGTCACCTAACATTTGTTATATTAACTCATTTCCTATTTTCTATTTGAAGAAAATTATATTATTGATCTTCCATTCAAGTTTATTGATTTAACTTCTTGAAATTATCGGTCGAGAAAAATATTTATTTTTGCTTTCAAACGTTTATTTCAATAAGAAATATATAATTTCTAACTCAAAACAACGGGTGGGGCATTAACAGCTGGTTGTTTTTTAATTACAGCTGATCGGCGAATTGTTGTCGAGCACTGATGTGATATTGATTTCCAGTAAGTGATTTATTCGAACTACAGGCCGCCTCTGTTGTCGATAGGATTTCTGCAAAGTTTCGAACGAACAACCCAATTACACCTGAGAACCCCTATCGGAAGCTGTTACTGAAGAATGTCGACGTGGTGGGACGCTAAATGGTTCTCGTAGACGACGAATATATTGGTAGTCCAGTGACATAGCGGAGAAACGGACTGCTGCGTTTGCGGTCAGTCGAGGAATTCCTTCAGGATAACCGACATGCAAGAGGTGCTGTGAATGCGGCTATAAAGGAGTCCAAGGCGAAGGCCTGGCTAAAACTCCTGGATGATCTTGACGTCAATTCGTGGGGTGGGGCATATAAAATTGTTATGAGCAGGTTTTGGAAACCTGTTGCTCCACTAAGTAGAAATGTCGCTCTCCGTACAATTTCCGAGCATTTTCCAGTCGTTGAGTCTCCTTGGAGACAGATTCGTTTGGTTCATACTCACCGATTCACCATCGATGACATGCGAGGAGCCGCTTCGCGGCTACATCCAGATGAGATCCCGAGCCCGGACATGGTCCCGGGGTCCATTATTAAGACGCGTTAAAATGTGCGCTACAAGCTTGTCATTTCCCTGCACAGTGGAAAGAGTCGCTGCTAGTCTTCATCTTAGCGTTGCCTATCGTCCTATTTCGCTGTTAAACACGATTAGCAAGCTACTGGAACGGCTAATAGTCGACAGGCTTTGGAAGGAGGTGGAGGAATCAGGCGGCCTCTCCCCTAATCAGTATGGCTTTGTTAGCGGGAGGTCGTCTACGTATGCTATTAGGCATGCCCCCCATTGGGTGAAAGATTAGGCAGCGGGCACCTGGCGTCACGAGGATACCGTTACTGGTCCTCCTAGATGTCAGGAATTCCTTTGGAAGTATTCCGTGGCCAGTGATCATGGCTTCGTTGCGTGCACGCGGAGTCAGTGGATATATATTAAGTATTGATTTTCATGGCGTTTCTCCCGCTACCACCCCATTCGGTTACCTTAAAGCATACGATCGAATGTCTGTGCCACAAACGGATACTGAGCCTCAAGTCAGTTAAGCGAACAGTGTCCTAACTAGCTCCTAGAGCTAACCTAATTGCGTGAGCAAACTAAGTGTGGTGCCACACACCACTTGCTTACTGCTTATCCTATACTTCTCATTTGTCATATTCTCTAAAATGGGTAGGCGCACCCCGTCAACTACTAAAATATATATGATATTCAATAAATTAAATTTATCTCGTCAAGACAGCAAATCGCTGTCACGCCTAGGTCGCTGAATGTCAGCAAGTACCTGTCCACCAATATTAAAGCGCTTGGAGTTTTAATTTGGCTGATGGCCAGCCATTACTCTCGGGTAGCTTCCCACAGCAGCGAGGTAGTAGTCTTTCCCTTAAATAAACTATCGGTGCCGGATGAACAAAGCAACGGCATCAAGGAACAACCACGTGGTCCGACAATGCGGCTCATGCCACACTGACTCGCCGCTTATGAGTGGCCAATTTTCCCCTTCACCTTAAGTTCTGGCCTGAGTTCTATACAAGGACCTTCCCTTAGTCGGTGTGTCATTCTTGCTGCTATGTATCCATCGCGAGGCTGTAAATCTTCCTCTTCAGGTGGGAGATGGGCAACTGAACGAAATTTAGAACCGGTGCATTGTGATCACCGTTCCGCTCTGGTACAGGCCCGGCTCGAAACCACATCCCAAATACCTCGGCCTCCTTGCCTCGTTGCAACTTCCACATGGCCGACCAAACTTTCACCACTAAATCGATTGGGAGAGCCTTTTCCAATACGGTGGTAGCCTCGTAGAAGGTTATTTTAAAAGCACCAGTGCATACTATTAATGCTCTTCGCTGGGCACCCCTTAAATTCTGAATAAGTGCTCTATTTCTGTCTAACCTATGCATTCTAACGGACGCAGCATAAGAGGCCATACATTAGAATACAGACACCTCGGTACACCATGTACAAATGATGTCCCGAATGCCCGTAATCCTTCTGAGCAATCCTAAGCTTGTGCATCACAGAGATGGCGTCCGATGCTACTTGCCTAAGTGGTTGCTAAAAAGTAACTTCTCATCTAACAAAACACCTAGGTACTTATGAACTTTAGCTCGGCTGATCATACAGCCCTTATACTTAATGTGGAAGTTTTGACTGTACGATAATTTGTCTGCACCCTTGAGAAGCATAAACTTTGTCTTGGGCACAGAAATCTTTAAACTTTCCATGTCCATCCAGCCCTCCGCGGTCGACAAAGCTGCCTGTGCCCGGTCTTCTAGTTGCAGTTGTGAATTTCCACCAACTAACAGGAGACTGTCATCGGCGAAAGCCTGGGCGGTGACCCCTTCTTGGAATGTCAGCCTCAGAAATCAGTCAAATGCCGGTTCCAGAGCAGGGAACTGAGAACGGAACCCTGCAGGCTTCCCCTGGTAACGAACTTTTCTACAGCCAGATGTCTATCTCTAAACAGAGCCGTACGGTTAGACAAATAGTCACGCACTATTTGTACGCACTACGGCCTGCAGGGCTACAGGAACATTGAGGCGTTCCAACGGATTTTATAAATAACCCATCATGAATAACTGTAAAAGAAAAAGAATTTATTGTTTTAATGTTGGCTGGGAAGAACAATTTTTTTGTTATTGACTTATTTTGTAATAATAATGTGGCGCCACAAATAACTTTTGAATTTATGTTGCGCCCTTACTGACAAAAAGGTTGCCGACCTCTGTGTTAGGATATCACAAGAAAAAAAAATTGCATGAAAACAGTGTACAATTAAAAAGTTTCAAAACATTTAAATAAATAAAACAACTAAAATGTGAATAATACGCCTGAAGATAGTATAAGTAAATAAAAATAATTTTTATTATGTTAAAACTTTAAAAAATTTACAATTTAAAAAAAAAGTGCGGAAAAACATACTGCATTATTTATATTCTATTGAAGTGAACTAATGTAACTAATGTAATTTCTTAACTTTTTGTAAATAAATAAATATTTTATTCTGTACGGTACATAATATTATTATTATTATTATTCATTTTTGACTTTCAGGACACTGTTTGAAATTGAATGTTTCATGATTATGAGATCCTAAGTTGTTTTTCTTCTTTTTCCCTTCCCAAAATCTCTTCATTATTTGACTGTCTTCCTTTTCCTTTATTCTGTCCACTTTGCTCCTGTTTTCTTCTTTTCTTTCATTTCAAATTTGGGTTCATAATCTTGTTTCTAACTTTTCTTCTTCATTCCATCATTTTTCTGTTAATCCCTGCTTTTCTTAGGATCTCTTCTGTTTCATGATGCCAAGTAGTTTTCCTGATTGAGCCGTTCACTACATCAAAAATCCTCTTCATGAGCCAGTAGAGTAGTATTGTAGTTCATTCGCTATATGTGTCTGTAGAATGTAAGTCTGCATATTCTGATAATGTCCATTCATGTAATTCCCTGGTTGGAAATACACAAATGGGAGGATAAAACAAGACATCCAACATGGAAAGAACAGAAAAACTTCAGAAATAAATCGCAATATAACAAACGAAGTACATCGACTCAGGCGAAACTCAGACACTACACGACACTGTGCTACCAGAGAGACACTGTACGCATCAGAAACTACTACAATTGGATCATTAGGCATCATAGAAACAGAAAAAGTAGAACGGAAAATACTTAGAAAAACTTTTGGAGCAGTACATAGAGATGGTATATGGATGGAGACCAACCAGGGAATATTACATGAATGGATATGGATCAGAATATGCAGACTTACATTCTACAGACAGATATAGCGAATGAACTACAATACTACTCTACTGGCTCATGAAGAGGATATTTCCTAGGTATTTGAATTTTTTGACTCTCATTATGTTTCCATATTTTATGCGTATGGGTTTTGTGTTGTTTTGCATTTCTATGTATTTTGTTTTCTCGTATGACATTTGAAAGCCCGTTTTAGCAGCGATTTCATGTAAGAGTTTCAGTGCTTTTTGTGCTTTCTGTAAATTGTTGCTGAGTATTGTCAGGTCATCTGCAATTGCGAGGCATCTGATGATGGTTTGTTATCTAGTGCTCTTCCCAGATGTATTCCCTTGACACATTTTCCCCTGTTTGATAATTTTATCCAAGACCACGTTGAATAACAGTGATGAGAGCTTGTCTCCTTGCCTAATTTCTGTTTGTATCTCGAGTGATGCGGAAGTTTTCTCCATGAATTTTATCTTGGAGGTGGTGCCCATGAATGTCTGTTGTATGAGTTCCCTTGGTTTTCCATCTATGCCGTATTCTTCTAAAGTATCAAATAGAGTGTCTGTCTGTAAGGTCATATGGTTTCCTAAAATCCACAAAAGTGCAGTGTTGTTTATCTGTGTAATCTTAAGAGTGTTCTCAAGTTCCAGATCTGTTTGACGCATAATCTTTCTTTTCTGAAGGCTGCCTGATATTATAGATGTCTGGTGGTAATGAGATGCCTTTGTAATTAGTTATTGAGGTCTGTCCAGTCGCCCTTCTTGTGTAATGTGTGGATCAACTCACACTTCCATCCTGTGGAATTGACCCAAATTCTTGTGAAAAGTTTGTGAATCTTCTTTGTGATGTTTTTGTCTCTGAGCTTTCATCTCAGTAATAATGCCATCTTCTCTGCTCTTTTAGTGTTTTAGTTGTTTTATGATCTCTTCCATCTCTCTCATTGTGGGTGGCTTTCAGTCTTGATTTGGTACGGTTTTTGTGAAGGTTAGTTTTTCAGCAGGTTTCTCGCAGTTGAGTAGTTAGTTGAAGTATTGCCTGAGAATTTTGCAGTTTCCTTTTGTACTTGTATCCAGTGATCTACCTGTCTTTTGAAGCAGAGGTTTGCAGGCTGATAACCCTTCATGTTTTTCCTGAAGTTCTATAGAAATATTTTTGTTGTTTCTGTTAAAGTTTTCCTCAATTTCTATTAGTCTGGTGTTGTCATATATGCGTTTTTCTTGTCTAAGTTCTTTTGAGGACTGTTTCTGAACTTTGTGGAAAATCTTCCATGTTCCTGGTGTTCTGTTATTGCTGAACCTCTTACATGACTGGATTCTTCATTCAGTGACTTGGTCGTATGTTATCTTTCACCATCTTTATGTTTTATTGAGGGAGTTCATTGGAAATCCCTCATAATGTGGTTAGAATAACTTGATTTATTTGTACTTTCTTATTCGGAATCGACTGTAAATAAACAAATTACGAGGCCAAAAGAAAAGGTTTAAATAAATTGATTGGAAGATTTTTTAAAATTGTTTGGTAATTTATTAAAAACGGCAATGGAAGCATAATAAATCTTCCTCATTAGTCAAAGTACTGTGTTGAGCTATATGAAAACAGTTCCTCTGTCTGATTTGGCTGAGATGGATATTATTTTTTAAGAATAAGTGACTCTTTGTTTGGCACTTATTTTTTAGAAAAAAATTATACATTAATTTATATAAACACACAAACTAGTTAACACGTTTAATTTTCTAAATATTTGTCTACTAGGCATATGCATACTTATGATTTGAAATAATAATCTAACAGCCGATTTCTGATATCTTAAAAACTTTCTGATTTTTTTGACTTTTTAAGTAAGAGATGACATTTTACATTTAAATATTTATTTGCTTGAATAAATATTTAATGATGATGGCAAAGTTTCCAAGTTTTATTAGGGAGCTTCAATAAATAAGAGTATGGTTTGATCTTGTTACAAATGAAATCAATTCTAACCACCCACGAGAACTTGTTAGCTAACAAAACATCCAGATTATCATCCTTGTTGGTTTAATGTAAGAATTTTAAAGATAATAAATTAGATAATTCAAATAAATTTCATAATTGCCATCTGACATTTATCATTCTGCACCACACTCACATCACAAAAGCTTCGGAGCTGGACAATGAAAAAGGCAGACAGAAAAAGAGTTGAAGCTTTTGAGATGTGAGTGTGGTGCAGAATCAGATGGCAAAACCAAATAACAAACGAGGAAGTGTTAAGCAGAATCGGAGAAAAGAGAAAAATGCTAAATGTGATTGAATATAGGAAAAGAATCTGGATAGGAAATTGTATAAAAATGCTCCAAAGAGTATTGCACTTCAAATAAAATATCTCATTAATCTCTCCCTTAATGCTTAGTTTAAATTTTCACACTGCAGTTTTCCCTTTCTTATAAAATGCCTGCTTACTTATTGATATTCTTATTTTAATTTCTACTATGCAAATAAAGTCATCAGTTATAAAGCTTCCAATTACTGAAATTCACCTAACTTCATTTCCTATCTTAATGTCAATCCTCTCCCCTTTTTCACCTAATATTTACATTTTGTCTTCTTTTTGTTGATCCTCATACCCTAACTTTTTCAAACTTCATTTAAGTCATCAAGTATTTCATTTAGTTTACTTAAACTCTCCGCTAGTAACACCATATCATCAGAAAACGTATACATTCTATTCTTCTTAACCAGCTCCTTATTTCTCTTTTCCCATTCAGAAAGGATTTAATTATTTCTTCCAGATATATACTAAACAGTGTTGGTGACATGCAGCATACTGGCTTCACTCCCCTTCCAATCCCTATTCTTCCCATGATTTTATCTTCTATCCTCACTTTTTAAAGTGGTTTAAAGAAAAAACGTGAGATAATTCAAATTTTTGGCTTCTATCTGTTTAATTAGTTTATATTTTCTTTTTTCTATGTTTTCCATAGATCAGTATTCAGTTTAATCTTTTCATCGCCAGAGCCGATTTACGAAAAAATCCTCCTTAGCAGTACTTTATTACCTATTCGAGCATCATGCCAGGTTTCAAATAACTTGTACCAAATTCCCTGTTATCTTATTCTTATGTCATTTCACAGCTTTTTTACTATTCAAGGTAGAATAAAATCCGTTACGTAATATACCGTCGAACTTTAGAGCAACGTTTCGTTTTTATTTATATTTTCTCAGTAAACTCCATTTTTTAAATTCAAAATTTATAACTATTATGTCAAAATTAATTTTCACCAGATTTTTTTCAATTGTAAACATACTTAATGTTTCTAAATACCAAGTAAAAGTCAACATGTTTTTAAAAAAGATATATAGGTTATTAAAAGATAACATATATATATATATATATATGTATATATAAATGTATATATATGTATATATATCGTACGTTTAATGAAACTGTTAACAAACTTTATTTTTTGAAATCCTTATCAAATTTGATGCAACTGAAGGTTGAGTGTAAGCCGGGGTCCTCACTATCCTGGTGTCTGCTTGGATGTGGACCGTATCCTTTCCGTCCTGACCATCCTGTATGTTCGCTTGCGTGTGGCAAAAATCGCCGCGACTCAACCATCCACAGCCACTGCTACATTTACTGTATGTACGACGTGACCGGCAGAACCTGCCTACGTTTATTTGACTATAAAACATTAAAATTTTTTTAAAATTAGTTATGTGGTACTGTCACCTAGTGGTGTTTGTTTTTAAATGTGTCGAAGATACATATAATAAATTAATTTCCTTAAACCTATTTTTCGTGAGATTTTTAAAAAAATTAAAAAAAATAAATAAACGTTGCATATATATATAATGTGTGCGTGTTAAAATACCATCGAAACATAATTGCAACGTTTCATTTTTATTTATGATTGTCCAGAAACTTAAATACAAGTTTTAAAATTTAATATTCAATACCTTCGACCTGGGCTCATACGGTCTTCGGCCGAGTTTGGTATGGGCTAGGCCCACTACTTACAGGGGTCTTCGGTTGCGGGTGGGCCGGTCCTCTTCCTAGTGAGTCTGGGATGGAATTTCCGGGCGGTGTGAGATGGAATTTCCGGGCGGTGTGAGATGGAATTTCCGGGCGGTGTGAGATGGAATGTCCGGGCGGTGTGAGATGGAATGTCCGGGCATTTTGAGATGATTTTCCGGGCATTTTGAGATGAATATCCAATCGGTGTGAGATGGATTTTCCGGACGGATGTGGAATGGGTCTTCTGGAAATAAATCACATTAAAACATGCAGAGACCATAATTGTTCCGTTATTAGTATGTACAAAATGTTTATCATCATTTTTAAATCTATATAATGTTTTAATCTATATCACATTAACATTCTCATAGATAAAAATGAAACGTTGCAAAACTATAAATGACTGTTTGATGGAATTTTATGTTTCACACAGCTTTCGTATTAAATTTACTGAAATATTTATATAAAATTATTATTTATAAAAAAAAATTCTTAAGGAAAATAGGTTTAAGAAAATTATTAATTTATTATGTACGAACCGTGAAGACATTAAAAAAAATATATAACTGTCTAAAATTGCGACTAGTATGTAGATTTTAAAAAAAATACTTTTTTTCGTTCAATGTAAAGTATTCTATTCCATATCTAATTTTACAAATAATCACAATACTAAGATTCTATGTAAAATATAGTTTACACTTTATTTTTAACTTAGATCCTCGAGCAGATTTTAGTGGTGAAATCGTCGAAAATCAGTTATGTAACAGCTGATTTTTGAAGGTTCCGAGTTTAAAATCTTAGTAAAGGATTTGAATAATAGACGCATTAATAGACGAATATAACGATGCATTTGTTGTTGGAATTCAATTAGCATGTCTCGGGAATGGTCAGCCTGAGGCTGTACAAGACTACACCTCATTTGCATACACATATATTATCGCATATCATTGCAGCCATACACATCTGGAAAATAAAAAATAGCCTGAAAATAGAAAATAATTTGATTATTTAAAATAAAATCATCTCCAGAGGCGATTTACGAAAAAATCCCTCCTCAGCAGTATTTTATTACCTAGGAGAGCATCATGCCAGGTTTCAAATTTCTGCCTTAACTTGTACCAAATTCCCTATTATCTTATTCTTATGTCAAATTTCACAGCCTTTGTGCTATTTAAGGTAAGATAAAATCCGTTACGTAATAAACTATCGAAACTTTACAGCAACGTTTCTTTTTTATTTATATTTTTTCAGTAAATACCAATTTTTAAATTTAATTTTCAATACAAAATGTATAGTCGTATAACTATTTTGATAAAATTAATTTTCACCGAATTTTTTCAATTGTAAACATATTTAGTGTTTCTAAGTAAAAGTCAAAATTATTTTTTTAAGAGATTTATATAGAATATATAAAAGTAATCTGAAACTATTAATAAATATATATATATATATATATATATATATATATATATATCGTACGTTTAATATAAGTGTTAACAAACTTTATTTTTTGAAATCCTTATCAAATTTGATGCAACTGAAGGTTGACTGTAAGCCGGGTTTCACTCTATCCTGGTGTCTGCTTGGATTTGGACCGTATCCATTCCGTCCTGATCATCCTGTAGTGTTCTCTTTCGTGCCGAAAAAATCGCCGCGGCTCAACCAACCACAGCCACCGCCACATTTACTGTATGTACGACGTGACCGACAGAACCTGCCTCCGTTTATTTGACTATAAAACATTAAAATTTTTTTTTAATTAGTAATGTGGTACTGTCACCTAGTGGTGTTTGTCAGGTAACGCTAAGGACCGGGCCGAAAATATTTTTATATTAGCATGTTAATATTATTTAAGTATGTATAAATAGTATCTGTTTTTAAATGTGTCGAAGTTACATATAATGAATTAATTTCCTTAAACCTATTTTTCGTGAGATTTAAAAAAAAAATTAAATAAAATTAATAAATTTTTTAACGTGTGTATGTTAAAATACCATCAAAACATAATTGCAACGTTTCATTTTTATTTGTGTTTGTCCAGAAACATAAATACAAGTTTTGAAATTTATTATTTAATACCTTCGTCCTGGGGTCCTACGGTCTTCGGCAGAGACTTGTATGGGCTTGGTCCACTACTTCTTGGGGTCTTCGGTTGCAGGTGGGCCGGTCTTCTTCCTAGTGTGGCTGGGGTGGAATTTCCGAGCGGTGTGAGATGATTTTTCGGGCGGTGTGAGATGAATATCCGGGCGGTGTGAGATGAATATCCGGGCGGTGTGAGATGAATATCCGGGCGGTGTGAGATGAATATCCGGGCTGTGTGATGAATATCCGGGCGGTGTGAGATGATTTTCCGGGCGGTGTGAGATGAATTTCCGGGCGGTGTGAGAATGAATTTCCTGGCGTTGTGAGATGAATTTTTCGGACTGATGTGGAATGGGACTTCTGGAAATAAATCACATTAAAACATGCAGAGACCATAATTGTTCCTTTATAAGTATGTACAAAATGTTTATCATAATTTTTATTTCATATTAAATTACTCTACTTTAAATCTATAATTGTTTTAATGTCATTCTCATAGATAAAAATGAAACGTTGCAAAACTATAAATGAATGTTTGATGGTATTTTATGTTTCACACTGCTTTCGTATTAAATTTACTAAAATATTTATATAAAATTATTATTTATAAAAAAAAATTCTTAAGGAAAATAGGTTTAAGAAAATTATTAATTTATTATGTACGACCCGTGAACACATTAAAAAAAAATATATAACTGTCTAAAAATGCGCTTGGTATGTAGATTTAAAAAAAAAATACTTTTTTCGTTCAATGTAAAGTATTCTATTCCATATCTAATTTTACAAATAATCACAATACTAAGATTCTATGTAAAATATAGTTTACACTTTATTTTTAACTTAGATCCTCGAGCAGATTTTAGTGGTGAAATCGTCGAAAATCAGTTATGTAACAGCTGATTTTTGAAGGTTCCGAGTTTAAAATCTTAGTAAAGGATTTGAATAATAGACGCATTAATAGACGAATATAACGATGCATTTGTTGTTGGAATTCAATTAGCATGTCTCGGGAATGGTCAGCCTGAGGCTGTAGAAGACTACACCTCATTTGCATACACATATATTATCGCATATCATTGCAGCCATACACAACTTGAAAATAAAAAAAAGCCTGAAAATAGAAAATAATTTGATTATTTAAAATAAAATATAAAATAATCAGTTAATAAATTCATGTAAATTATTAAAAATTGATTTAATTTGTAATAGTTTTTAAAGCATTGCGTCGTTAATATGAATTGATTTACATTATCACTCCTCTTTTGGACATAGTCTGCTAATAACCTTATTATATACATTTTTTTCATACAGATATTAAATACACTTTATATTAGAAATCAAATTGATAATTCCATTATTAATTGAAGAAATGTGTTTAGTAACATTTTCTTTTTTTAATTCAATATCGTTTACTCACTTTCCATCAGAAAAAAAATTCAAAACGTTAAAATATATTAAACTATGATTATTAGATTAAAGAAATGTTACCCTTATCTTTAATCTAGTTTCGTCCTTAAAGTGGTTTAATAAAACAAAATACGTGAGATTTAATTCAAACTTGTTTGGCTCCGATCTGTTTAATGATTTTATATTTTCTTTTTTCTGTGTTTTCCATTGATCAGTATTCAGTTTAATCTTATCATCTCCAGAGGCGATTTACGAAAAAATCCCTCCTCAGCAGTATTTTATTACCTAAGAGAGCATCATGCCAGGTTTCAAATTTCTGCCTTAACTTGTACCAAATTCCCTATTATCTTATTCATATGTCAAATTTCACAGCCTTTGTGCTATTTAAGGTAAGATAAAATCCGTTACGTAATAAACTGTCGAAACTTTACAGCAACGTTTCTTTTTTATTTATATTTTTTCAGTAAATACCAATTATTAAATTTAATTTTCAATACAAAATCTATAGTCGTATAACTATTTTGATAAAATTAATTTTCACCGAATTTTTTCAATTGTAAACATATTTAGTGTTTCTAAGTAAAAGTCAAAATTATTGTTTTAAGAGATGTATATAGAATATATAAAAGTAATCAAATTATTAATACATATATATATATATATATATATATATATATATATACCGTACGTTTTATATAAGTGTTAACAAACTTTATTTTTTGAAATCCTTATCAAATTTGATGCAACTGAAGGTTGACTGTAAGCCGGGTTTCTCTCTATCCTGGTGTCTGCTTGGATTTGGACCGTATCCATTCCGTCCTGACCATCCTGTAGTGTTCGCTTTCGTGCGGAAAAAATCGCCGCGGCTCAACCAACCACAGCCACCGCCACATTTACTGTATGTACGACGTGACCGACAGAACCTGCCTCCGTTTATTTGACTATAAAACATTAAAATTTTTTTTTAATTAGTAATGTGGTACTGTCACCTAGTGGTGTTTGTCAGGTAACGCTAAGGACCGGGCCGAAAATATTTTTATATTAGCATGTTAATAATATTTAAGTATGTATAAATAGTATCTGTTTTTAAATGTGTCGAAGTTACATATAATGAATTAATTTCCTTAAACCTATTTTTCGTGAGATTTAAAAAAAAAATTAAATAAAATTAATAAATTTTTTAACGTGTGTATGTTAAAACACCATCAAAACATAATTGCAACGTTTCATTTTTATTTGTGTTTGTCCAGAAACTTAAATACAAGTTTTGAAATTTATTATTTAATACCTTCGTCCTGGGGTCCTACGGTCTTCGGCTGAGACTTGTATGGGCTTGGTCCACTACTTCTTGGGGTCTTCGGTTGCAGGTGGGCCGGTCTTCTTCCTAGTGTGGCTGGGGTGGAATTTCCGAGCGGTGTGAGATGATTTTTCGGGCGGTGTGAGATGAATATCCGGGCGGTGTGAGATGATTTTCCGGGCGGTGTGAGATGAATTTCCGGGCGGTGTGAGATGAATTTCCGGGCGGTGTGAGAATGAATTTTCGGGCGTTGTGAGATGATTTTTTCGGACTGATGTGGAATGGGACTTCTGGAAATAAATCACATTAAAACATGCAGAGACCATAATTGTTCCTTTATTAGTATGTACAAAATGTTTATCATAATTTTTATTTCATATTAAATTACTCTACTTTAAATCTATAATTGTTTTAATGTCATTCTCATAGATAAAAATGAAACGTTGCAAACTATAAATGAATGTTTGATGGTATTTTATGTTTCAGACTGCTTTCGTATTAAATTTACTAAAATATTTATATAAAATTATTATTTATAAAAAAAAATTCTTAAGGAAAATAGGTTTAAGAAAATTATTAATTTATTATGTACGACCCGTGAAGACATTAAAAAAAATATATAACTGTCTAAAATGCGACTAGTATGTAGATTTAAAAAAAAATACTTTTTTTCGTTCAATGTAAAGTATTCTATTCCATATCTAATTTTACAAATAATCACAATACTAAGATTCTATGTAAAATATAGTTTACACTTTATTTTTAACTTAGATCCTCGAGCAGATTTTAGTGGTGAAATCGTCGAAAATCAGTTATGTAACAGCTGATTTTTGAAGGTTCCGAGTTTAAAATCTTAGTAAAGGATTTGAATAATAGACGCATTAATAGACGAATATAACGATGCATTTGTTGTTGGAATTCAATTAGCATGTCTCGGGAATGGTCAGCCTGAGGCTGTACAAGACTACACCTCATTTGCATACACATATATTATCGCATATCATTGCAGCCATACACATCTGGAAAATAAAAAAATAGCCTGAAAATAGAAAATAATTTGATTATTTAAAATAAAATCTTCTCCAGAGGCGATTTACGAAAAAATCCCTCCTCAGCAGTATTTTATTACCTAGGAGAGCATCATGCCAGGTTTCAAATTTCTGCCTTAACTTGTACCAAATTCCCTATTATCTTATTCTTATGTCAAATTTCACAGCCTTTGTGCTATTTAAGGTAAGATAAAATCCGTTACGTAATAAACTATCGAAACTTTACAGCAACGTTTCTTTTTTATTTATATTTTTTCAGTAAATACCAATTTTTAAATTTAATTTTCAATACAAAATGTATAGTCGTATAACTATTTTGATAAAATGAATTTTCACCGAATTTTTTCAATTGTAAACATATTTAGTGTTTCTAAGTAAAAGTCAAAATTATTTTTTTAAGAGATTTATATAGAATATATAAAAGTAATCTGAAACTATTAATAATATATATATATATATATATATATATATATATATATATATATATATATATATATATATATATCGTACGTTTAATATAAGTGTTAACAAACTTTATTTTTTGAAATCCTTATCAAATTTGATGCAACTGAAGGTTGACTGTAAGCCGGGTTTCTCTCTATCCTGGTGTCTGCTTGGATTTGGACCGTATCCATTCCGTCCTGACCATCCTGTAGTGTTCGCTTTCGTGCGGAAAAAATCGCCGCGGCTCAACCAACCACAGCCACCGCCACATTTACTGTATGTACGACGTGACCGACAGAACCTGCCTCCGTTTATTTGACTATAAAACATTAAAATTTTTTTTTAATTAGTAATGTGGTACTGTCACCTAGTGGTGTTTGTCAGGTAACGCTAAGGACCGGGCCGAAAATATTTTTATATTAGCATGTTAATATTATTTAAGTATGTATAAATAGTATCTGTTTTTAAATGTGTCGAAGTTACATATAATGAATTAATTTCCTTAAACCTATTTTTCGTGAGATTTAAAAAAAAAATTAAATAAAATTAATAAATTTTTTAACGTGTGTATGTTAAAATACCATCAAAACATAATTGCAACGTTTCATTTTTATTTGTGTTTGTCCAGAAACATAAATACAAGTTTTGAAATTTATTATTTAATACCTTCGTCCTGGGGTCCTACGGTCTTCGGCTGAGACTTGTATGGGCTTGGTCCACTACTTCTTGGGGTCTTCGGTTGCAGGTGGGCCGGTCTTCTTCCTAGTGTGGCTGGGGTGGAATTTCCGAGCGGTGTGAGATGATTTTTCGGGCGGTGTGAGATGAATATCCGGGCTGTGTGATGAATATCCGGGCGGTGTGAGATGATTTTCCGGGCGGTGTGAGATGAATTTCCGGGCGGTGTGAGATGAATTTCCGGGCGGTGTGAGAATGAATTTCCGGGCGTTGTGAGATGAATTTTTCGGACTGATGTGGAATGGGACTTCTGGAAATAAATCACATTAAAACATGCAGAGACCATAATTGTTCCTTTATTAGTATGTACAAAATGTTTATCATAATTTTTATTTCATATTAAATTACTCTACTTTAAATCTATAATTGTTTTAATGTCATTCTCATAGATAAAAATGAAACGTTGCAAAACTATAAATGAATGTTTGATGGTATTTTATGTTTCACACTGCTTTCGTATTAAATTTACTAAAATATTTATATAAAATTATTATTTATAAAAAAAAATTCTTAAGGAAAATAGGTTTAAGAAAATTATTAATTTATTATGTACGACCCGTGAACACATTAAAAAAAAAAATATAACTGTCTAAAAATGCGCTTGGTATGTAGATTTAAAAAAAAAATACTTTTTTCGTTCAATGTAAAGTATTCTATTCCATATCTAATTTTACAAATAATCACAATACTAAGATTCTATGTAAAATATAGTTTACACTTTATTTTTAACTTAGATCCTCGAGCAGATTTTAGTGGTGAAATCGTCGAAAATCAGTTATGTAACAGCTGATTTTTGAAGGTTCCGAGTTTAAAATCTTAGTAAAGGATTTGAATAATAGACGCATTAATAGACGAATATAACGATGCATTTGTTGTTGGAATTCAATTAGCATGTCTCGGGAATGGTCAGCCTGAGGCTGTAGAAGACTACACCTCATTTGCATACACATATATTATCGCATATCATTGCAGCCATACACAACTTGAAAATAAAAAAAAGCCTGAAAATAGAAAATAATTTGATTATTTAAAATAAAATATAAAATAATCAGTTAATAAATTCATGTAAATTATTAAAAATTGATTTAATTTGTAATAGTTTTTAAAGCATTGCGTCGTTAATATGAATTGATTTACATTATCACTCCTCTTTTGGACATAGTCTGCTAATAACCTTATTATATACATTTTTTTCATACAGATATTAAATACACTTTATATTAGAAATCAAATTGATAATTCCATTATTAATTGAAGAAATGTGTTTAGTAACATTTTCTTTTTTTAATTCAATATCGTTTACTCACTTTCCATCAGAAAAAAAATTCAAAACGTTAAAATATATTAAACTATGATTATTAGATTAAAGAAATGTTACCCTTATCTTTAATCTAGTTTCGTCCTTAAAGTGGTTTAATAAAACAAAATACGTGAGATTTAATTCAAACTTGTTTGGCTCCGATCTGTTTAATGATTTTATATTTTCTTTTTTCTGTGTTTTCCATTGATCAGTATTCAGTTTAATCTTATCATCTCCAGAGGCGATTTACGAAAAAATCCCTCCTCAGCAGTATTTTATTACCTAAGAGAGCATCATGCCAGGTTTCAAATTTCTGCCTTAACTTGTACCAAATTCCCTATTATCTTATTCATATGTCAAATTTCACAGCCTTTGTGCTATTTAAGGTAAGATAAAATCCGTTACGTAATAAACTGTCGAAACTTTACAGCAACGTTTCTTTTTTATTTATATTTTTTCAGTAAATACCAATTATTAAATTTAATTTTCAATACAAAATCTATAGTCGTATAACTATTTTGATAAAATTAATTTTCACCGAATTTTTTCAATTGTAAACATATTTAGTGTTTCTAAGTAAAAGTCAAAATTATTGTTTTAAGAGATGTATATAGAATATATAAAAGTAATCAAATTATTAATACATATATATATATATATATATATATATATATATACCGTACGTTTTATATAAGTGTTAACAAACTTTATTTTTTGAAATCCTTATCAAATTTGATGCAACTGAAGGTTGACTGTAAGCCGGGTTTCTCTCTATCCTGGTGTCTGCTTGGATTTGGACCGTATCCATTCCGTCCTGACCATCCTGTAGTGTTCGCTTTCGTGCGGAAAAAATCGCCGCGGCTCAACCAACCACAGCCACCGCCACATTTACTGTATGTACGACGTGACCGACAGAACCTGCCTCCGTTTATTTGACTATAAAACATTAAAATTTTTTTTTAATTAGTAATGTGGTACTGTCACCTAGTGGTGTTTGTCAGGTAACGCTAAGGACCGGGCCGAAAATATTTTTATATTAGCATGTTAATAATATTTAAGTATGTATAAATAGTATCTGTTTTTAAATGTGTCGAAGTTACATATAATGAATTAATTTCCTTAAACCTATTTTTCGTGAGATTTAAAAAAAAAATTAAATAAAATTAATAAATTTTTTAACGTGTGTATGTTAAAACACCATCAAAACATAATTGCAACGTTTCATTTTTATTTGTGTTTGTCCAGAAACTTAAATACAAGTTTTGAAATTTATTATTTAATACCTTCGTCCTGGGGTCCTACGGTCTTCGGCTGAGACTTGTATGGGCTTGGTCCACTACTTCTTGGGGTCTTCGGTTGCAGGTGGGCCGGTCTTCTTCCTAGTGTGGCTGGGGTGGAATTTCCGAGCGGTGTGAGATGATTTTTCGGGCGGTGTGAGATGAATATCCGGGCGGTGTGAGATGATTTTCCGGGCGGTGTGAGATGAATTTCCGGGCGGTGTGAGATGAATTTCCGGGCGGTGTGAGAATGAATTTTCGGGCGTTGTGAGATGATTTTTTCGGACTGATGTGGAATGGGACTTCTGGAAATAAATCACATTAAAACATGCAGAGACCATAATTGTTCCTTTATTAGTATGTACAAAATGTTTATCATAATTTTTATTTCATATTAAATTACTCTACTTTAAATCTATAATTGTTTTAATGTCATTCTCATAGATAAAAATGAAACGTTGCAAACTATAAATGAATGTTTGATGGTATTTTATGTTTCAGACTGCTTTCGTATTAAATTTACTAAAATATTTATATAAAATTATTATTTATAAAAAAAAATTCTTAAGGAAAATAGGTTTAAGAAAATTATTAATTTATTATGTACGACCCGTGAAGACATTAAAAAAAATATATAACTGTCTAAAATGCGACTAGTATGTAGATTTAAAAAAAAATACTTTTTTTCGTTCAATGTAAAGTATTCTATTCCATATCTAATTTTACAAATAATCACAATACTAAGATTCTATGTAAAATATAGTTTACACTTTATTTTTAACTTAGATCCTCGAGCAGATTTTAGTGGTGAAATCGTCGAAAATCAGTTATGTAACAGCTGATTTTTGAAGGTTCCGAGTTTAAAATCTTAGTAAAGGATTTGAATAATAGACGCATTAATAGACGAATATAACGATGCATTTGTTGTTGGAATTCAATTAGCATGTCTCGGGAATGGTCAGCCTGAGGCTGTACAAGACTACACCTCATTTGCATACACATATATTATCGCATATCATTGCAGCCATACACATCTGGAAAATAAAAAAATAGCCTGAAAATAGAAAATAATTTGATTATTTAAAATAAAATCTTCTCCAGAGGCGATTTACGAAAAAATCCCTCCTCAGCAGTATTTTATTACCTAGGAGAGCATCATGCCAGGTTTCAAATTTCTGCCTTAACTTGTACCAAATTCCCTATTATCTTATTCTTATGTCAAATTTCACAGCCTTTGTGCTATTTAAGGTAAGATAAAATCCGTTACGTAATAAACTATCGAAACTTTACAGCAACGTTTCTTTTTTATTTATATTTTTTCAGTAAATACCAATTTTTAAATTTAATTTTCAATACAAAATGTATAGTCGTATAACTATTTTGATAAAATGAATTTTCACCGAATTTTTTCAATTGTAAACATATTTAGTGTTTCTAAGTAAAAGTCAAAATTATTTTTTTAAGAGATTTATATAGAATATATAAAAGTAATCTGAATCTATTAATAATATATATATATATATATATATATATATATATATATATATATATATCGTACGTTTAATATAAGTGTTAACAAACTTTATTTTTTGAAATCCTTATCAAATTTGATGCAACTGAAGGTTGACTGTAAGCCGGGTTTCTCTCTATCCTGGTGTCTGCTTGGATTTGGACCGTATCCATTCCGTCCTGACCATCCTGTAGTGTTCGCTTTCGTGCGGAAAAAATCGCCGCGGCTCAACCAACCACAGCCACCGCCACATTTACTGTATGTACGACGTGACCGACAGAACCTGCCTCCGTTTATTTGACTATAAAACATTAAAATTTTTTTTTAATTAGTAATGTGGTACTGTCACCTAGTGGTGTTTGTCAGGTAACGCTAAGGACCGGGCCGAAAATATTTTTATATTAGCATGTTAATATTATTTAAGTATGTATAAATAGTATCTGTTTTTAAATGTGTCGAAGTTACATATAATGAATTAATTTCCTTAAACCTATTTTTCGTGAGATTTAAAAAAAAAATTAAATAAAATTAATAAATTTTTTAACGTGTGTATGTTAAAATACCATCAAAACATAATTGCAACGTTTCATTTTTATTTGTGTTTGTCCAGAAACATAAATACAAGTTTTGAAATTTATTATTTAATACCTTCGTCCTGGGGTCCTACGGTCTTCGGCTGAGACTTGTATGGGCTTGGTCCACTACTTCTTGGGGTCTTCGGTTGCAGGTGGGCCGGTCTTCTTCCTAGTGTGGCTGGGGTGGAATTTCCGAGCGGTGTGAGATGATTTTTCGGGCGGTGTGAGATGAATATCCGGGCTGTGTGATGAATATCCGGGCGGTGTGAGATGATTTTCCGGGCGGTGTGAGATGAATTTCCGGGCGGTGTGAGATGAATTTCCGGGCGGTGTGAGAATGAATTTCCGGGCGTTGTGAGATGAATTTTTCGGACTGATGTGGAATGGGACTTCTGGAAATAAATCACATTAAAACATGCAGAGACCATAATTGTTCCTTTATTAGTATGTACAAAATGTTTATCATAATTTTTATTTCATATTAAATTACTCTACTTTAAATCTATAATTGTTTTAATGTCATTCTCATAGATAAAAATGAAACGTTGCAAAACTATAAATGAATGTTTGATGGTATTTTATGTTTCACACTGCTTTCGTATTAAATTTACTAAAATATTTATATAAAATTATTATTTATAAAAAAAAATTCTTAAGGAAAATAGGTTTAAGAAAATTATTAATTTATTATGTACGACCCGTGAACACATTAAAAAAAAAAATATAACTGTCTAAAAATGCGCTTGGTATGTAGATTTAAAAAAAAAATACTTTTTTCGTTCAATGTAAAGTATTCTATTCCATATCTAATTTTACAAATAATCACAATACTAAGATTCTATGTAAAATATAGTTGACACTTTATTTTTAACTTAGATCCTCGAGCAGATTTTAGTGGTGAAATCATCGAAAATCAGTTATCTAACAGCTGATTTTTGAAGGTTCCGAGTTTAAAATCTTAGTAAAGGATTTGATTAATAGACGCACTAATAGACGAATATAACGATGCATTTGTTGTTGGAATTCAATTAGCATGTCTCGGGAATGGTCAGCCTGAGGCTGTAGAAGACTACACCTCATTTGCATACACATATATTATCGCATATCATTGCAGCCATACACAACTTGAAAATAAAAAAAAGCCTGAAAATAGAAAATAATTTGATTATTTAAAATAATATATAAAATAATCAGTTAATAAATTCATGTAAATTATTAAAAATTGATTTAATTTGTAATAGTTTTTAAAGCATTGCGTCGTTAATATGAATTGATTTACATTATCACTCCTCTTTTGGACATAGTCTGCTAATAACCTTATTATATACATTTTTTTCATACAGATATTAAATACACTTTATATTAGAAATCAAATTGATAATTCCATTATTAATTGAAGAAATGTGTTTAGTAACATTTTCTTTTTTTAATTCAATATCGTTTACTCACTTTCCATCAGAAAAAAAATTCAAAACATTAAAATATATTAAACTATGATTATTAGATTAAAGAAATGTTACCCTTATCTTTAATCTAGTTTCGTCCTTAAAGTGGTTTAATAAAACAAAATACGTGAGATTTAATTCAAACTTGTTTGGCTCCGATCTGTTTAATGATTTTATATTTTCTTTTTTCTGTGTTTTCCATTGATCAGTATTCAGTTTAATCTTCTCATCTCCAGAGGCGATTTACGAAAAAATCCCTCCTCAGCAGTATTTTATTACCTAGGAGAGCATCATGCCAGGTTTCAAATTTCTGCCTTAACTTGTACCAAATTCCCTATTATCTTATTCATATGTCAAATTTCACAGCCTTTGTGCTATTTAAGGTAAGATAAAATCCGTTACGTAATAAACTATCGAAACTTTACAGCAACGTTTCTTTTTTATTTATATTTTTTCAGTAAATACCAATTTTTAAATTTAATTTTCAATACAAAATGTATAGTCGTATAACTATTTTGATAAAATGAATTTTCACCGAATTTTTTCAATTGTAAACATATTTAGTGTTTCTAAGTAAAAGTCAAAATTATTTTTTTAAGAGATTTATATAGAATATATAAAAGTAATCAGAAATTATTAATACATGTATATATATATATATATATATATATATATATATATATATCGTACGTTTAATATAAGTGTTAACAAACTTTATTTTTTGAAATCCTTATCAAAGTTGATGCAACTGAAGGTTGACTGTAAGCCGGGTTTCTCTCTATCCTGGTGTCTGCTTGGATTTGGACCGTATCCATTCCGTCCTGACCATCATGTAGTGTTCGCTTTCGTGCGGAAAAAATCGCCGCGGCTCAACCAACCACAGCCACCGCCACATTTACTGTATGTACGACGTGACCGACAGAACCTGCCTCCGTTTATTTGACTATAAAACATTAAAATTTTTTTTTAATTAGTAATGTGGTACTGTCACCTAGAGGTGTTTGTTAGATAACGCTGCAGAAAATATTTTTATATTAGCATGTTAATAATATTCATGTATGCATAAATATTATCTGTTTTTAAATGTGTCGAAGTTACATATAATGAATTAATTTCCTTAAACCTATTTTTCGTGAGATTTAAAAAAAAAATTAAATAAAATTAATACATTTTTTAACGTGTGTATGTTAAAATACCATCAAAACATAATTGCAACGTTTCATTTTTATTTGTGTTTGTCCAGAAACTTAAATACAAGTTTTGAAATTTATTATTTAATACCTTCGTCCTGGGGTCCTACGGTCTTCGGCTGAGACTTGTATGGGCTTGGTCCACTACTTCTTGGGGTGTTCGGTTGCAGGTGGGCCGGTCTTCTTCCTAGTGTGGCTGGGGTGGAATTTCCGAGCGGTGTGAGATGATTTTTCGGGCGGTGTGAGATGAATATCCGGGCTGTGTGATGAATATCCGGGCATTTTGAGATGAATTTCCGGGCGGTGTGAGATGAATTTCCGGGCGGTGTGAGATGAATTTCCGGGCATTGTGAGATGAATTTCCGGGCGTTGTGAGATGATTTTTTCGGACTGATGTTGAATGGGACATCTGGAAATAAATCACATTAAAACATGCAGAGACCATAATTGTTCCTTTATTAGTATGTACAAAATGTTTATCATAATTTTTATTTCATATTAAATTACTCTACTTTAAATCTATAATTGTTTTAATGTCATTCTCATAGATAAAAATGAAACGTTGCAAAACTATAAATGAATGTTTGATGGTATTTTATGTTTCACACTGTTTTCGTATTAAATTTACTAAAATATTTATATAAAATTATTATTTATAAAAAAAAATTCCTAAGGAAAATAGGTTTAAGAAAATAATTAATTTATTATGTACAACCGTGAACACATTAAAAAAAAAATATAACTGTCTAAAAATGCGCTTGCTATGTAGATTTAAAAAAAAAATACTTTTTTCGTTCAATGTAAAGTATTCTATTCCATATCTAATTTTACAAATAATCACAATACTAAGATTCTATGTAAAATATAGTTTACACTTTATTTTTAACTTAGATCCTCGAGCAGATTTTAGTGGTGAAATCATCGAAAATCAGTTATCTAACAGCTGATTTTTGAAGGTTCCGAGTTTAAAATCTTAGTAAAGGATTTGAATAATAGACGCACTAATAGACGAATATAACGATGCATTTGTTGTTGGAATTCAATTAGCATGTCTCGGGAATGGTCAGCCTGAGGCTGTACAAGACTACACCTCATTTGCATACACATATATTATCGCATATCATTGCAGCCATACACATCTGGAAAATAAAAAATAGCCTGAAAATAGAAAATAATTTGATTATTTAAAATAAAATATAAAATAATCAGTTAATAAATTCATGTAAATTATTAAAAATTGATTTAATTTATAATAGTTTTTAAAGCATTGCGTCGTTAATATGAATTGATTTACGTTACCACTCTTCTGTTGGACGTAGTCAGCTAATAACCTTTTTATATACAGTTTTTTCATACAGATATTGAATACACTTTATATTAGAAATCAAATTGATAATTCCATTATTAATTGAAGAAATGTGTTTAGTAACATTTTCTTTTTTTAATTCAATATCGTTTACTCACTTTCCATCTGAAAAAAAATTCAAAACATTAAAATATATAAAACTATGATTATTAGATAAAAGAAATGTTACCCTTATCTTTAATCTAGTTTCGTCCTTAAAGTGGTTTAATAAAACATAATACGTGAGATTTAATTCAAACTTGTTTGGCTCCGATCTGTTTAATGATTTTATATTTTCTTTTTTCTGTGTTTTCCATTGATCAGTATTCAGTTTAATCTTACCTCCAGAGGCGATTTACGATAAAATCCCTCCTCAGCAGTACTTTATTACCTAGGAGAGCATCATGCCAGTTTTCAAATTTCTGCCTTAACTTGTACCAAATTCCCTATTATCTTATTCATATGTCAAATTTCAGAGCCTTTGTGCTATTTAAGGTAAGATAAAATCCGTTACGTAATAAACTGTCTAAACTTTACAGCAACGTTTCTTTTTAATTTATATTTTTTCAGTAAATACCAATTTTTAAATTTAATTTTCAATACAAAATGTATAACTATTTTGATAAAATTAATTTTCACCGAATTTTTTCAATTGTAAACATATTTAGTGTTTCTAAGTAAAAGTCAAAATTATTTTTTTAACAGAGATATATATAGGATATTAAAAGATAATTAGAAATAATTAATATATATATATATATCGTACGTTTAATATAAGTGTTAATAAACTTTATTTTTTGAAATCCTTACCAAATTTGATGAAACTGAAGGTTACTGTAAGCCGCGTTTCTCTCTATCCTGGTGTCTGCTTGGGTGTGGACCGTTTCCTTTCCGTCCTGACCTACCTGTAGTGTTCGCTTTTGTGCGGCAAAAATCGCCGCGGCTCAACCAACCGCAGCCACTGCCACATTTACTGTATGCACGGCGTGACCGGCAGAACCTGCCTCCGTTTATTTTACTATAAAACATTAAAATTTTTTTAAAATTAGTAATGTGGTTCTGTCACCTTGTGGTGCTTGTCAGGTAACGCTAAGGACCGGGCAGAAAATATTTTTATATTAGCATGATAATAATATTTAAGTATGTATACATTTTATCTGTGTTTAAATGTGTCGAAGATACACATAATAAATTAATTTCCTTAAACCTATTTTTCGTGAGTTTTTTAAAAAAATCAAATAAAATAAATAAATTTTGCATACATATATAATGTGTGTGTGTTAAAATACCATCAAAACATAATTGCAACGTTTCATTTTTATTTATGTTTGTCCAGAAACTTAAATACAAGTTTTGAAATTTATTATTTAATACCTTCGTCCTGGGGTCCTACGGTCTTCGGCTGAGTGTGGTATGGGCTTGGTCCACTACTTCTTGAGATCTTCGGTTGCGGGTGGGCCGGTCCTCTTCCTAGTGAGTCTGGGATGGAATTTCCGAGCGGTGTGAGATGATTTTTCGGGCGGTGGAGATGAATATCCGGGCGGTTTGACCGGGCGATGTGGAATGGGTCTTCTGGAAATAAATCACAATAAAACATGCAGAGAACATAATTGTTCCTTTATCAGTATGTACAAAATGTTTATCATAATTTTTATTTCATATTAAATTAAAATTTAAATTTAAATTTTGTTTTAATGTATATCACATTAACATTTTCATAGCTAACAATGAAACGTTGCAAAACTATAAATGAATGTTTGATGGTATTTTATGTTTCACACTGCTTTCGTATTAAATTTACTAAAATATTTATATAAAATTATTATTTATAAAAAAAAATCTTATGGAAAATAGGTTTAAGAAGATTATTAATTTATTATGTACGAAAAATGCGACTGGTATATAGATTTTTAAAAAATACTTTTTTGTTCAGTGTATTCTATTCCATATATAATTTTTCAAAAAAATCAATACTAAGATTCTACGCAAAATATAGTACACTTTATTTTTAAATTAGAGCCTCGCGCTGATTTAGTGGTGAAATCGTCGAAAATCAGATATTTAACAGCTGATTTTTATGGTTCCGAGTTTACAATCTTAGTAAAGGTTAGTTTGTATTATACGGATTTGAATAATACACAGTGGATAACGTTGCATTTGTTGTTGGAATTCAATTAACATGTTTCGGGAATGGTTAGCCTGAGTCTGTAGAAGACTACACCTCATTAACATACACATATATTATCGCATATGATTGCAGCCGTACACATCTGGAAAACAAAAAAAAAGTTTGAAAAAAGAAAATGAAAAAAGAAATTATAAAATAACAGGAAAATGAATCAAATAATTTAAGTGTGTAAAATAAAATATAAAATAAACTGTTAATATATTCATGTAAATGATTAAAAATTGATTTAATTTATAATAGTTTTTAAAGCATTGTGTTAACATCAATTGATTTGATTTAAAACTGAAAAAAATTAATTATTATTAATTGTTACAACAAAGTAAACAAAAGAAAAATAACTATAAATTTTTTTCTAATATGCATTTCTAATAAAATATTTTATTTCTAAAACAACTATTTTTATAAATTCAAAACATTTTTCTGTTTCTTTTTAATAAAAGTTATCTTTATTTTTGTTTTTCATACACTTATTATATCAGTTCTCAGAATTAAAGTCTCTACAAATTTTGATAACATGTTCTCATTTTGTCATTTAACAAAACCTTTTGTCAGTTAAAACCTAATGTTTTTCTTCGTTGATTTTTTCTGTTTTACTTTGGTTACATGAAACCTATACAAGAGATACAGTTCTGGGATCATATTTTTTCAGGTCAAAACATGTAAGAAACGATCAAGTTGACGATCCTTTATATAAGGTAATAATCACTGGGTGGAACTGAATCCGGCTAAATTTATCGCCCTAGAATTAGATCACAATCTATTTGTATAATATAAGTATATTTTCTTCTAATTTCCATTTTCCATTTAATTATTCACACACACACGCACACACGCACACGCACACACACACACACACACACACACACACACACACACACACACACACACACACACACACACACACACACACACACACACACACACACATTATTTGTAAAAATACCTGACTAGGGTTATCCCTAGTATTTGCATATCTACTTGGAATAATTACACTATTATAGTATTATAGTATTTTTACACTTATTTTGTAGTCGGGTGCCTGCGTAGGCTAAATGAAATGGTCACTAATGACCTCCTCTTTGTTAAGACTAACTGGCACCCGAGTACAACATAAAATGTTGAACTAATTTTAAATTTTACATCGTTGACTAACCTATTGCATCCTGGAATAATGCCTGTGAGAAAAAAAAACAAACTTTTTTGACTATTTTTTGTTCGTTTTTTTAATAATTATTCTAGGTAGTGGTGTCCAAGAGCCGCGATGCTTATTATTAAACACATTTCTTGAATTAGCAATGGAATTATCAATTTGGTTGATAATATAAAGAATATTTAATCTGTTTGAAAAAAGTATATAAATTGGTTATTACCGTTTTTTACCTGACTACGTCCAAAAGAGGAGTGGTATTTAACTGTTACAATTACAGATTACGTCATTCTGTAAACTGTACGTTCACAGATCCAACAAATAACAATCATATTTTGGATAATAACAGGCCTTCGGTCTGAAAGTAACATAACCTATTTTAAATTCTTACCTAGCCGGCCTCCATGGCTCGAGTGGTAGCGTCTCTGCCCTTCATCCTGAAGTACCGGGTTCGAATACCATTCAGGCATGGCATCTTCACACGCTAATTGTTATTCATCTCATCCACTGAAGTAATACCTAACGGTGATCCCGAAGGTTAAAAAAAAATTTGTCTTACGTAGAACGAGATGGTGATAGATATATCGGTGATAAAATTAATAAATTAAATTCAAATAGAAAACTTCATCGTTCTCTAGACATAAGCAAAAAATGTGCCTAGTAAAAGGAAACAGGAATGCATGTTTAATAATGACATTGTTTTTTTAATTGAATATCATTTACTCAAAAATTCAAAACATTAAAGTAATATATAAAACTAAGATTATTTTTTTTTTGTCTTCAGTCATTTGACTGGTTTGATGCAGCTCTCCAAGATTCCCTATCTAGTGCTAGTCGTTTCATTTCAGTATACCCTCGACATCCTACATCCCTAACAATTTGTTTTACATATTCCAAACGTGGCCTGCCTATACAATTTTTCCCTTCTACCTGTCCTTCCAATATTAAAGCGACTATTCCAGGATGCCTTAGTATGTGGCCTATAAGTCTGTCACTTCTTTTAACTATATTTTTCCAAACGCTTCTTTCTTCATCTATTTGCCGCAATAGCTCTTCATTTGTCACTTTATCCACCCATCTGATTTTTAACATTCTCCTATAGCACCACATTTCAAAAGCTTCTAATATTTTCTTCTCAGATACTCCGATCGTCGAAGTTTCACTTCCATATAAAGTGACACTCCAAACATACACTTTCAAAAATCTTTTCCTGACATTTAAATTAATTTTTGATGTAAACAAATTATAATTCTTACTGAAGGCTCGTTTAGCTTGTGCTATTCGGCATTTTATATCGCTCCTGCTTCGTCCATCTTTAGTAATTCTACTTCCGAAATAACAAAATTCTTCTACCTCCATAATCTTTTCTCCTCCTATTTTCACATTCAGTGGTCCATCTATGTTATTTCTACTACATTACATTACTTTTGTTTTGTTCTTTTTTATTTTCATGCGATAGTTCTTGCGTAGGACTTCATCTATGCCGTTCATTGTTTCTTCTAAATCCTTTTTACTCTCGGCTAGAATTACTATATCATCAGCAAATCGTAGCATCTTTATCTTTTCACCTTGTACTGTTACTCCGAATCTAAATTGTTCTATAACATCATTAACTGCTAGTTCCATGTAAAGATTAAAAAGTAACGGAGATAGGGAACATCCTTGTCGGACTCCCTTTCTTATCACGGCTTCTTTCTTATGTTCTTCAATTGTTACTGTTGCTGTTTGGTTCCTGTACATGTTAGCAATTGTTCTATCTCTGTATTTGAACCCTAATTTTTTTAAAATGCTGAACATTTTATTCCAGTCTACGTTATCGAATGCCTTTTCTAGGTCTATAAACGCCAAGTATGTTGGTTTGTTTTTCTTTAATCTTCCTTCTACTATTAATCTGAGGCCTAAAATTGCTTCTCTTGTCCCTATACTTTTCCTGAAACCAAATTGGTCTTCTCGTAACACTTCCTCCACTCTCCTCTCAATTCTTCTGTATAGAATTCTAGTTAAGATTTTTGATGCGTGACTACTTAAACTAATTGCTCTGTATTCTTCACATTTATCTGCCCCTGCTTTCTTTGGTATCATTACTATAACACTTTTTTTGAAGTCTAACGTAAATTCCCCTTTTTCATAAATATTACACACCAGTTTGTATAATCTATCAATCGCTTCCTCAGCTGCACTGCGCAGTAATTCTACAGGTATTCCGTTTATTCCAGGAGCCTTTCTGCCATTTAAATCTTTTAAATGCTCTCTTAAATTCAGATCTCAGTATTGTTTCTCCCATTTCATCCTCCTCAACTTCCTCTTCTTCCTCTATAACACCATTTTCTAATTCATTTCCTCCGTATAACTCTTCAATATATTCCACCCATCTATCGACTTTACCTTTCGTATTATATATTGGTGTACCATCTTTGTTTAACACATTATTATTTTTTAATTTATGTACCCCAACATTTTCCTTAACTTTCCTGTATGCTCCGTCTATTTTACCAATGTACATTTCTCTTTCCACTTCTGAACACTTTTCTTTAGTCCACTCTTATTTCGCCAGTTTGCACTTCCTGTTTATAGCATTTCTTAATTGCCGATAGTTCGTTTTACTTTCTTCATCACTAGCATTCTTATATTTTCTACGTTTATCCATCAGCTGCAATATATCGTCTGAAACCCAAGGTTTTCTATCAGTTCTCTTTATTCTGCCTAAGTTTGCTTCTGCTGATTTAAGAATTTCCTTTTTAACATTCTCCCATTCTTCTTCTACATTTTCTACCTTATCTTTTTTACTCAGACCTCTTGCGATGTCCTCCTCAAAAATCTTCTTTATCTCCTCTTCCTCAAGCTTCTCTAAATTGCACCGATTCATCTGGCACCTTTTCTTAAGGTTTTTAAACCCCAATCTACATTTCATTATCACCAAATTATGGTCGCTATCAATGTCTGCTCCAGGGTAAGTTTTACAGTCAACGAGTTGATTTCTAAATCTTTTCTTAACCATGATATAATCTATCTGATACCTTGCAGTATCGCCTGGCTTTTTCCAAGTGTATATTCTTCTGTTATGATTTTTTAATTGGTTGTTGGCAATTACTAAATTATCCTTCGTGCAAAACTCTATAAGTCGGTTCCCTCTTTCTTTCCTTTTGCCCAGCCCGTATTCACCCACTATATTTCCTTCCTTGCCTTTTCCAATGCTTGCATTCCAATCTCCAACTATTATTAAATTTTCATCTCCTTTTACGTGTTTAATTGCTTCATCAATCTCTTCGTATACACATTCTACCTCATCATCATCATGGGCGCTTGTAGGAATATAGACGTTAACAATCGTTTTCGGTTTAGGTTTTGATTTTATCCATGATTAGGTTATCATTTTATCAATGATTCTATCGCTATGCGTCTTGAAATACTCCACTCTCCTCCCTATCTTCTTGTTCTTCACGAAACCTACTCCTGCCTGCCCATTATTTGACGCTGAGTTAATTACCTCACCTGACCAAAAGTCGCCTTCCTCTTCCCACCGAACCTCACTAATTCCTACTATATTCACGTTTACCCTATCCATTTCTAAGATTATTAGATAAATTTTATCCTGATATCAGAAAATTTTGAAAATATTTTATTTTATTAGCAATTTAGATATGATATACGTTACTTAGAACTTGAAAAAACTTAAAAATCCTACAAATGTGAAAATGAAAATACATATGTATAGTTAAATAGCATCTAAGTAAACAGTAGTAATACATAAAATAGTAATACGCAATATTTACGGACTGTTTTAACTTTGTACAATCCAACGAAATTTCATATTCAATTCAGTTTATGTTTTTATAATTTTTTTATTTTTTTAATTCTATTTCTGTAATAATTTATGGAAAAAATTTTCAAAAATAGCCTGAAAAAACCTTTATTATTTTAATATATATAAACCTGTATAAGTTTAATCGTTATTATCTTATAAATTAAATGAAAACTATAAACAAAATTCATAAAGAATAAGTGTAATGTTTATATTTTACATATACTTTTACAATAATTTTTTTTATGCTATCCTCAAGGTCATTATTTCTTATTATTCATTATAAATTTCTTTTATGATTTAATATAAGATATTAAAAATCAGATGACTATACTTTATATCAGATGAGTATATTTATATGATATATCATATCATGATATATCAGATGAGTATGCTTTTAAAAGTAATGTGAAAATAATTACATATTAACTAATTATTATTTTATATGATGAAGATACTTTTTTCTTAAACATTTGTTCGCTGTCTGGCGGGTTCGAAGGGACAGTGGGAAACCTGATATACTGTATGCATGCATCACGTAGGATGATGTTATATCATCTTCTGTAGGGCAGGTAATGTGAGTTTCTGCACAAGATATATAACACCATTAATAAAATCATAAAAATCGAGATCTCATCATAAACTTTTCAGACACAATATACATTATATGTAATATGTAGCATTGGTATGGACAGTGGGAATCTTAAAATTCTATATACGTGTATAACAATACACGGTCATTTGGGGCTCTGGCAAGGTCGGACAGATAAATGTCTTCATAATACTCGTAGTACTGTTGATATGTCAATTTTCAACGTATTGACGCCTTGATGGAAGAGTAGCATAATATTCAATCCTATGCAAGGTTTCTCAATCTCTCCGTTTCAGCATTCGCTTTTTTATTATGTGAGCTATTTAATATTTCGGATCGAAATTTTTTAAAGCTAAACCATCTAAGCTCTGGTTCGACGAGCGACAAACTTGTCCTTTTGCAAATACTATTTTCCCCAAATCTACTACATTTCAATTTGTACACATACAGCCCAACTTAAAATTAAAGTTAGCAGATGTCCTTTCTATATCTCCATATATCTTTACTAGCTTGAAACGTTGTACTTATAGGTGTTGTATGTAACAATCACCTTCATCTTTCATTTTTGTTCCTGTTTTGTCATCGAATTTTATTGACACAGCTTTTGGTAACTCATCCCTTTCCAGCTGGTACCTTCATAGGGCTGGCCATTTGGAATTTCTTTACGATTATCACAGCGTCGGTAACTAAACTATCAGAAATCGATAGACTAAGTTTTAACATAACTCTTGAACCCTCTGATGATTTTACATTACGCAACAGGCCACCACTGTTATTGACGTCTATTGGAATAACATTCCCAGGGGAAATTTACCCATGTTGCAGCCTTTCGTGATTTATCCATAACGTTAATAATATATACTACTTATTTCTGATATCGTGTCAGTTGTTACATTCTTCAACTAATTTAATAGTTGGGAATATTCTTACAGCATTTCCATATGAAAATTCTTCTGTTAAAGGTATACTCTTTCTTTCGCAAAGCACTTCCAATCAGCCAGTTTTACGTTCATTAAAACGCAAGTTATTTAATAAATCGATGAAATAACTGATGCTACAAATCTATTTCTGCTTCATACCAAGGAGGATGAACAAAACAACAGTCTTTGATTGGAGGCATCTGTATTATGTCACCAAAAAGGAGCATATTAACTCCGTCGAATATCTTACTGATTAGACAGAAAATTATGAAATAATTATGTTCTAATTATATCTAAAGTAAACACCGTTTCATTGTAAAAATAATTCTGAAAAACTTTATAAATATTCATAATTTCTCTTACATACCTTATACTATTATTTATGTTATCGCCACATGAATTAAAAATTCTATCGCAGCGATACACCAGCTTCGATATACCTTGTCGTATTCTTCGGCCTCCAGTCAATCTAGCCACTGATTAACCACATTTTTAAGTTCATCGGCACCAGCGAATCGCTTACCTCTCAAAAATTCTTTCAATTTCCCAACCAAATGGTAATCAGAAATCGCTAAGTCCGGACTAAATGGTAGGTAATCGTAAATTTTCCATCCAAATATTCTCAATGAATCACGTGTCGGACCCGCAACATGTGGACACGCATTATCGTGAAGCAGGATGACGCTGTCGGTTAGCTGCCCAGGTTGCCGATTTTGAATGGCGCGCCGTAACTTACGTAGAGTTTCATAGTAGGTTTCTGAATTTATAGTCGTTCCTCATGGCGTGAAATCGATTAGCAGTATGCCAAACCGATCCCCAAAGACTGAAGCTATCAGTTTGCGTCCAAATGGCTGTGGCTTGACCTTTGTCTGTCTGGTTGGTGATTAACAATTACGCCATTCATTTGATTGCCGTTTACGCTCTGACGTGTAATACGAGGTCCATGTTTCATCGCCGGTAATGGTCGAATTAAGGAATTCATCTTTTTCTGTGTAGCGCGTCAAAAATTGCAAAGTAGATTCCAATCGGATTCTTTTTACGTTCCGTTAAGATCTGCGGTCCCAACGTACACAAACCTTTCTGAAGCCTAAATGGTGTTGAACAATGTAACCGATAATAGCTCTTGAAAGATCAGGAAAGAGAAGGGACTGGTCGGAAATCGTTGAGCGAAAATTTTTCCTGATTTCATCATCGGCGCGTTTCAACAAGTCCTCGTTGTTTATCGGGGGCCTTCCCGAACGTTCTTCATCGTGCGCATTAATTCGGTTATTTCTAAACATTTCACACTATTTTCGGACGTTTCTTTAATTCATTATATTGTCACCGTACATAATCGATTGCTTATGAACTTCAGCCGGCTTAACGTTTTGATGGTTTAAAAAACTTATAACCACGTATTTCACAATCAGCGGCAACATCGATTTTCCTATTCCTTTTATAACGAAATAACTCACACGTAATCAAAGATACTACAACGCGACAACTTACAGCCAACAATGCAGTGTGTACATTATTAGCGCGGCGATGAACGACACAGGGTCGCCAAGCTTAAGAAGAGAAATTTCCCAGCGGTCTTTACTTTAGAGATATTTTTTTAAAATAAAAATGTAATCCACATCAAAATGCGCTAAAAAGTAAGAAATAATTTCGTATAAATACTTCATTCCTTAGAGATTTTGTTTTATTGAAATGAGCCTATAGATGGCGTATGTAAAAATACGTAATAATCACAAACGGAAAAGCAATCAAAACACATAAATATGAATTCTAGTGATGTAATATCGTTCGTTATTGGTTTTTCGTGGTATACGTTTATAGTATTATAGAACAAATTTGTAATATATCTAGGAATTAATTTTGTAGAAGCAGGCACGGATTCAAAAAGGTGTCTAATGAATTAATTATTTGTACGAAATTATTTTTAACTTTTTATCACATTTTGATGTCGGTTCCATTTTTTAAATATTATTTCACTGTTAAAATGTTAACTATTTATATTCATAATTTATTCTCATATCTTATATTTTTAGCAAATCATTTTACATTGAACTAATATTATATTTTAAAATTATTTTCATGATATTCCATATAGTTAACATCCAGAATATTTTGCAGAACATCTGATGCAGAACATCCAGAACATATGCAGGAAAATTTTATTAGCAAAAAGATTTTAACACCATTCATCGCATAATATACAGGTAAATAAATTTGTTATTTTTATCTAAAAAATTATGTAGCTTTAAAAAAAAAATTACATAAAAGTTTCGTCGTCATCAGTATAGACGGAAATGGGGAAAACTTGCAAGCATTTTTAAGACTTTTTTTACCTTTCTTCACCTCTTTCAAGGTTGAATTTAAAAAAAAAAATTATAAATTCGTTTTTAGTTATGAATATTACACACACCAATGATCAAGATTATATCTTAATTTATTACCGAAAAATTAAAAAAGTAGTAAATTATTTTTTATTTCATTTTAACCCTTTATAATCTGAATTAAAATAAACCTTTCTTAGTGTACACTTACAGTGTTAACAACTTCTATAGAAATTTTCATCACTCTCTCTTCAATACTTTTTGCTGGGCGTTAATGAATCAGTAAATCCCCTTCCGCATTCAGTCAGGACATGTTCTCATATATATGTATATATATATAAATAAAGATAACATTTTTTGAAAATTTATAAAGATAAAAATAGATTTTCGGACTTACTGTGTGCATTCTGTATCTAAAATATTGAAAAATATAAAAAAGTATTCACCACTATCCACTATTACTCATTATGTTTATAATGCCTTTGAGTTTTATTATCAATATTTCTCCATATTATGTACTCATGTCTTCTATTTTCAACGTTCTTTAATGAATGTGAATGTTTATTTTTTAATTATAATTTTTAAATGATTGCTATGAAACAGAATTTATAACAATTTTATTGTTACTTTAATTATTAACTTTTTTAACTTAAAAAAAAAAATAGTTTTATTATTTTTACATTGTTCTACAATTTTTACTTGTGATCAAAAGAAGTACTTGATAATTGCCATTTGGTTACTAATGTAATCCAAATACTGAAAACTTGGGACTAGATCAGCAGCCAAAGAAGTTTTAAAATTACAATTTTAAAATGGCTATTTACTATACTATTAGAGATAGAGTTGATAGAGTTATCACTTCATCCGAAAGATACCTTTTTTAAATTTATCCATAATGATCTTAAAATATCTGTTTTAGACACATTCACTTTTTTTATCTTTCGATATAAAATGATAAATATTTATTAACTTTTTTTATATACATTTTTTGCTAAAACAGATTAAACTCTGCTTTATTAATTTTAACTTGAAATGTTAAAATTAATTATTTAAATATACTTAACTATATTTAGTGTGATTTAGATTGAATTTGTTTTCGTAAAAGCAAAGGAAAAAATGAAAAATAAATGAAGCACAAGAAAAGTGATTAACTCATTTAAAATCCTTATCCTTATAGGGAGAGTATGTATTAATAAAAATAAAAAAAAATGTGTAAGAACGATCGGTGTAGTGGTTAGAATGCTGGATTCTAAATAAGCCGGTCTTAAGTTTAATTCCGGGCAAAGTTCTGATAGTATTTCACCTATCATTTTATCCACCTTATCATTTTTAAAAACATATATGCATTGCTTGTCTTAAATTATAATACCGAAATTAATTTAAAAATTAAAATGCAATAGCCTTTGGGGATTATTATTTAAATAGCCAAGGGTGTTAATATCTGTGCAGCTATTTTTTTCTTTTAAAAATATTAAAATATAGTCTATAAAATACATGCTAGTTGGATAATTAGGTTGATTTCATAAGACAGCTACCTATTGTAATGGGGACCATGATTCGACTCCCGGAAAATTTCGACATATCTTCGCGTTTCACATCCACCAGACCCCGAAACCACCGTCAGGTCAAACGTTTAAATATATATGTATATATATACTCGTGTGTGTGTGTGTGTGTGTGTGTGTGTGCACGCGCGCGCATATATATATATGTATATTTCACTATCACTTTCTTGTGAACACGATAGCTGCTTTAGTTTTCTACCAATCACTTTCAAATTGATACATAAAATATGACGTCCTAAAAGCTAGGTCGAGTTCGTTATTGACAAAACTCACCACTTTCCATCAGTACACTTACCACATTTTTTTTTTTTTTTTTTTTTTTATATTCCTACTCCTCTGGAACGGATCTACAATCAAGTTTGACTCGCGCCAGAGGAGTGTCCTTTACTCTAGCTCGCCTCCCCTATGTCCGGCACGGCAGGTCAGTTCACCGGTTAGCTCTTTTATTTCGTAGGTGGAAATTCCACCTACGACAAGCCGTCATCAGCGAGCGGTTTCTTCTTGACGAGCTTCCTCATCTTTCTTCTTTATAACTGCGGTTATAAACGACGAGATCACATTAAAGTTATCCTTGTTAAGTAGCATTTTATCCACCACATTCTCCGTAGATAATGGCCCTATACGTCTTACACAGGATTGCCTGCTTTCAGTCCAACGGTTACATTCAAATACTACATGTTCAGGGGAATCATAAGCCCCACAGTAAGGACAGTTGTTGTTATCTACCCTTAGTCTCGCACATAAATAGGACCTGAACGATCCATGCCCTGTAAAAAATTGCGTTATCCAGTAATTTATGTCCCCGAACTTCCTTTCTATCCATGGTCGGATCAAAGGTATCAAACGATGTGTCCATCGTCCCGTGTTGGCTACATCCCAACGATGTTGCCAATTACGCAGCATCTCTTCACATGCTTCTTTAGAAGGTTGTCCACATGCTATACTCACTCGCATCTCCGCCAGTTGTTTAAGCGGAGGAACTCCTGCAATTACGAGTACTGCCTCGGGGGAGACTAAAGAATATGCGCATATCACTCTTAAGCCCATGCGCCGTTGAATTCCTTCAAGGGCTCTTCTGTTCTTGTCGGCACGCAGAGCTCTTTCCCAGACTTGTATACCGTAAAGTAAGATGGAATTAACTACGTGAGCGTAAATCTTACGCTTCGCAGTTCTGGATCCTGTCATATTACCGAGTAATCTGCTAAGATTTTTGACCGTGCATTCAGCTCTTTTACGTATTTCATTCACGTGCGCCGTAAAACTCCTCCTCTTGTCAAGCCAGATCCCTAAATATTTGGCTGAAGTCTGTTGCTGGACAAGATTACCCCCTACTCGAATTAGGATGTCAGATATTCTCCTACGACCTGTCATGACTACGTATTTTGTTTTACCATGCGAAAGTTTTAAGCCTTTAGTAGATATCCAGACTTCTGCCATTCGTATCGCTGCGTTTGCCTTCTCCGATACCTCTACTTCAGTTTTTCCAGTAACAACCAAGGCCAGGTCGTCAGCAAAAGCCACTGGGAAAACACCCAGAGGATAACTCAGCCCGAGAATTCCGTCATAGACCAGATTCCAAAGGAGTGGCCCCAAGACAGAGCCTTGAGGCACTCCACACGTCACTTTGAAGCGGAAGCAGGATTTACCCTGGTGACAAACAACAAACCTATCCTGCAGGTAATTCTGGATAATTCTTCTTAGGTATCCAGGAATATCCTTATCTCTCAACGCTTGTAGGATCGCATCCCATTTCAGCGAATTAAAAGCATTGCTCACATCATGCAATATGAAAATTGGTATCTTCCTGGTGCGCCAAGTACCCGATGCCGCTTCGTCCACCAGACGCATAACTGTCTTAACAGCACCCACCGTAGAACGCCCCTTACGGAAACGAAATTGTGCGTTAGAAAGGCCACCATGTTCTTCAATCGCATTTTTCAGCCGCAATTCCAACAATCTCTCTAGGAGTTTGCAGATGTTATTAATCATGCATATAGGTCTATATGCTACTTGTAAGTCATCGGTCCCCGGTTTCTTGATAAGGGCCAACCTGGACTCTTTCCATTGCATTGGAATACAACCATCTCTCAGGATCTTATTCATGATATTAAGAAGCTCTGCAGGCATCCTCTCTGCTAATATTCTGATTATCTCGGCTGGAATGCCATCTGGCCCGAGTCCCTTATGTAGCTTCAGTCTTTTCATCGCCATTAATAGCTCACTAGCGTCAAGACATTCAAAGCTATTATCCACAATCTCTTCCCGAATAGGATCCGCTTGCTGAGGAAATAATTCCTTAACGACACGATGGATCTTATCGTCTGTTAAGGCAGGTAATCTCTTCCCTAACTTGTTGGTAACAATTTTAAAACCCCTGCCCCACACTTACCACATGTCTTGAACTAAATGCACCTGCAGCAAGACGAATGAATCAATGATGGACTACATCTAGCATTCTAAGAGCGGTGGACCTACTGACGAATAAGTCACGCAGCCGTAGTCTAAGCGGAAATGGACTAGAGCTCGGTAGAAGCCCAACATGCATACTCGATCACGAAAATATTGGATATTTAGTTAACTGTTCCTTTATTCTAATTCGATTGAACGGTTACTACACTTTAAAAACATCTATAGAAGTTGCAGTCAAATAAATAATATGAAAATGAGATGAGTTCCTCAAAAACAAACCGGTTGAAGAAGGTATTCTTCATTGTTAATTAAGAGAAATTTAAAATTAAAGAAAAATTTTTTATGGGACTTTAACTTTACAAATTTATTATTATTTTTCATTACTATATTCCACACTTTCTAATCCCTGTACGGTAAAAAAAAATCATTAATTAACTACATTAAGAACATTATTGACATCTTGAGGTGTAATTAGAGACCATATCGTATGAAAATAAATTTCATGTAATTATAGTTCCGGCAGTAAACAATAGAAATGTTTGTCATGTTCTTGGCCAAACCGTGGGTGTGACCGGTACAATCCGGAGGATGACATATTTCGGTAAACGATTCTATTTTTATTCTTCAATTTGAATCCTGAAGTCCATTCGAGCAAAGTAACCATAATTGGTGTGATTTCATGACCCTCACCACACCATTGGAACTTCAAATCTGAACTCTTCTTGTTCACATTTTTACCACCGTCTAAGTCTTTCAACACATATGTAGCAAACGTAGTGGGGTCCCCAATTTTGTCTTGATCTTCTATTTTCTCTTCGAAATACGTGAGGTCTACTTGTCGAACTAAACTTGTTGTTTTTCTTTGTTGCCTTCCCACTATTAACTCACCACAAATGTAGGAAAACGAATCTGCAGCCTCTTGAAATCAGTTTGAAAACGGAAAGTTTGTTTTATGGCCTGAAAATATATTTTCCACCGACAAAAACGAGTTTGTTCACGGAGGACGGAAAAAAACTCGATTTATGCGCACGACGGTTGAAACAGTACTGGTAGTAGTCACACGGTGCACAAGTGACACGGACCAGCTGCTAATAAACATGTTACATTTTCTTAAGTCTTGTCACAACCTGTCGGCTAAGCTCTTCCACCGTCTCCTCATCATCAACCCAAACCCCCTCCCCCGCCATCACTTCAGACCACTCAACTGTTTAGCTATAATAATGCATACTATAAACCAAAAAAGTGAATATATTATATTAATTTATTATAAAAAAAGAACGTTTTATGTCTATTTTACAGTATCACATTTTTGCAATTTTTCAATTTTTTAAAAAATTTCTTTATTTGCAATTTGCGGATAAATCTGACATGTTGGTAAAATATGAAGGTTATTTTTGGATTCAGGCACCTCTCTTTCCAGTCAACTCCCTTTTTTTCCAAAATTAACAGTAATTTATTCCACCTAACTCTGTCAAACGCGTTTAAAGGTAGACAAATGCAACATACATTCTCTGCCACCTTTCCACGTATCTTTCACCTATTACTCTTAAAAGCCATATAGAGTCTGTTATTCCAACACCTCTTCTAAACCTCTCTATGAAGATAATTATAGCATGATAGTATTAATAGTAATAATGGTATTATTTTTAGTAATATTTTGCTGATCTGTTTATTATTCTACTAAGATTACTAAATAGTTTTCTTGTTTCATTGATAGCATTATTTTATGATATCTTACTGTTCAAAGTTTCCAGCTTACGATTTTTAAATTAAACTGTAGAATGTGGGGTTTTTTTATATGTTGTGAATTATATATTGTAATTATTATTTTTTTGTAAATAATGTATTTTAAAATGAAATATTGAAAATAAAACGTTTTATTTTCAATATTTCATTTTATTAACAGTTTAATTATTATTAACAGTAAAATTTTAGATAAATTAACCTAAATAAACACATAATCACAGTTATATTATACTGCTCAAATCTCAGTCAATAGTTAAATTAATAAATTTATAAAATAATATATTTATTAAAGATTATTTTCATTTGCATTCATTCCTTTAATGTGACTACCTTTCTTAATGTGCTTACTTTAATTAATTATCAAATTATTATATTACTATTAAATTACAACATAAATACCTGCAATTTTATCAAAAGTTTTTAACATTTTTAAATTCACAACCTATTTATACGTATTATATAATTTATTGATAATCGTAATCAGTGACAAAAAATCCAATAGTAACTACTTGTAATATTGTTTATTTTTTTTAAAAGTACAATTGTGTTTTTGGGATAATTTATTTACCTAAAAGTCTTATATGCGTATATGATGTAGTGATTAAGGCTGATAAAAAGTGATTGATTTTTTTTTTAGAAAGGTAGATAAAAGCTGACTACATTAGGGTTAATAGTGCTATAACATCTGATAGATATCGAGGATGTAAGAAAGAGATTTTCACATCCTTACATTGTTTCTTTTATGTCATTAACATGATACTGAGGATAATAGGATAGTTTAAAACAATTTAAAACCCATATAAGTATATATTTTACTTAAAATATAATAAAATTTTGGCAAAATCTTTAAAAACAAATCTTATTTATGTAAAAGATACTGAATTTGTATATATATATATATATATATATATATATAAAAGTAATAATTTTCTGTTAAGGTTTGGTATGGGTTTGAACACTTATGGTATCAATTTATTTGTACTTATCATTCTTGAAACAAGCTCAATCGTTTTTTAAAAACCAGTTTGAGTTTCTTTGTGTTGTATGTGCGCGTGTGTGTGCGCGCGCGCTTGTAATGACTTCCTTTTTATTTAAAATAGCTTTGAAACTAATTGCCCAACCAATTAAAGTTAAGTATTAAGTAGAATTTGTATGGATTTAAATGTTTCCCAATTAGATTTTTTAAAACTCGCAAAAAAAATTACTGATTTTAACAAATTTTCTACAGATTCTGTTATGAAAATTTTACCCAGAGTACTCAGTTTCAGTAAAAAGTGTTAAAAAATTGTGTATTATTTATTTTTTTTAATCGCTTATTATAATAATAAGTATTTAGGAAATCATGTTCTTTAGCCTTTCTTTTTCCTGTTTAGCCTCCGGTAACTACCGTTTAGATAATTCTTCAGAGGATGAATGAGGAAATCATGTTCTAATTAAAACAAAGCACACGTGTTTATTTTTAACCTACTTTTCACAATAATTATCAAACAAGGATTGTAAATTTTACTGAAGCACATTGTGAAATTTACACAATTTCAATATATTACCATATTTGTACTGCTTAATTTATATAAGGATGAGTGAATTTTATTTATTAACACAGTAATATTTTTGTTATGAATGTTTAACAAAATTAATCTAGATTGTAATTTATTTCCAGGTGTTGCAGTTTTAATTTTTAATCTGTTGGAATATTATTAATTAAATATGAAATTTAAATAAATCTTGCTTCAGGTTAATTCAACAACGTTTTAATGATAAGGGCATTATTTTCAATATTTTGAATTATAAATTTTTTTTGTCTTTTTAAATAAAATAATTAATGAGTTTTTAAAAATAATTGTGCTTGAAAACTTTATTTTTAAAAAAGATTGTCTGATTTTATAAGTTAATAAATAAAGAAATTTGTAATAAAATGTGGAATTAAAGGAATTAAAATTAACAGCTAATGGATAACAGTATACAAATCTAAAAAAATAAAAGATATGGAAATGAGTAAATAATAAATGCACTCTAACAGCTTTGAATAGGTTAAATTTAGGAACATCTTAATAGAAGAAAGACAAAGAATTTGCTAATTGGGAAGTGAACCAACAGACATGAATGTAAAGAAGGATCAAAAAGTGAATGTCATATTAAACGAGTTCTGTTATCGTTCATATACATATAAACATAAGAGATGAATTGCAATGACAAACCAACATTTTCCAAGACAAAAACCTATTAAAAAATAAATATCTACTAACTAAAATAAAAAAAGGATGAAAATCTTTATTTGGATAAAAATTGAAGGGTAGATTGTATAAAAATGAAGTAAAACGAATTGAACGAAGAAGAAAGTAATAATCAGTGACTAAGGTAAATGAATGAAAAGGGAAGTCAGTATAAAAAAAGTATAATAGTCAATAGAAATTAAGAGTAGCGAATTTCATTAGAAAGCGAAGTCATTTTGTTTTACTAACTTGCTAAATTGTTCCCTTATTCTATTACAAATGCCAGTAAAATGAAGTAGGGTGTACAAAAAAAACAATATTTTAAACTAGTAAAAAAAATTTCGTTTACTCGAGAGAGAGAGAGAGAGTGGCAGAGAGAGAGAGAGAGAGAGAGAGATAGAGAGAGAGATAAAGAGGAAGAGTTATAGCAGCCAGGAATAGTAGGTTACGAATTAGGAATAGGATTAGAATAGGAATGGTGGTTAAGAATATTAAAAGGAACCTACGTTTAATTTTTTCAAAAATGTTTGAAACAATTTTGATAAGGTATAATATGCATGTCTACATAAGTTAAACTAATAAATTTTTTTTTTATCCTTGTCTCCCAGAATCAGATCCCCAATTAAGCATGAACACGGTTCCGGGAGGTGCCTTTGCCTCTAACCGCCAGATGAGGGAAAAGCCAGGCTCGGCTATATCGTTCCGGCCTTCATCACCCAGCAACCGGGACTCGGTTTTTGTGCTTCGCCTCTAACGGGGATATCCACGAAGGGACGGCCCCGCCAGGACCAGTCTTTTAGTTCAGGAGCTCGAGAGTCCCCGCACTTCATCACCATCGCACACCCGTGCCAGCACGGGTGAACGGCAGCTCCGTACGGAGCTGTCCTTTACCCTCTCACTTCCCGATATTTCATTTGCAGTATTCCCAATACAAAACCCGTCACGGTGTCAAAGTCCACCGAACTCCGTAATATCGTTCCAACGATGGTCCCCACCTCGAGGTACCCAGTTGCATCAGTATAGTCGCAGTGTTTCTCGTCCCACCGCGGGCACTAGAATATCACGTGTTCCAACGTGTCTAACTCCCGATATAAGGGCAGAAGGGGGTCTTCAACTCTTCTTCAACCACACAGGTATGAATGAAAGACCCATGGTCGGTCAGGAATTATGTCAACCAGAATTCCAGTTCGTCAAACTTCCTCTTGGCCCACGGCTCAATGTGCGTAATCAAACGATGCGTCCACCTCCCTTTCGTGGACGCATCCCACCTGGGTTGCCGATCCCTGTAGACAGTTTCGTTGGTATCGTCCTTAGACACACCCTGATAAACTTGGGCAGGAGCCGCCACCAGCTGCTGAAGTGGCGGTATCCCAGTCACCACCAGCACCGCCTCAGTCGAGACCGAGACGTATGCCGACGCTACCTTAAGGGCCATATGACGCTGTACTCCCTCCAACAGTCTTCTGTTACGCCCTACCGCTATGGCTCTCTTCCACTCTGGGGCGCCATAAAGGAGAATCGAGTTCGCCACATGCGCGTACAGCCTCCTGTTCGACGTACGAGGCCCTCCAACGTTCGATAGTATCTTAACCAAGTTCTTGACAGTCTTGTTTTATGGATTTTAAATACCTAAAAACAATAAAAAAAAAAAACTGCTGCAGAAAATATATAAGTAGAATTCTAGTTTTCAAACTTTAATAATGAATTAAAAAATAAAAATAATAAGAATCAGTCAAAAGAAATACACACAATTCTAATTTTATTACACCATAAATTTACGATACCGTTTACCATATTGTAAAATGAAGTCCACCCAAATTCTTATTGATAGCCCCATTTTTCATTTCACTAACTGAATAAATATGTTATTGAAAAACTTATGAATGAGATTCACAAAGCGTTTAAATTTATAGATTGTAGCATATCAGTTGCAAATAAATCTCCAACAATAATTTGCTGTATAAATTTTGAATCTTCTTGTACAAATTTATTATATATTATTATTACTATTAAAAAAGAAATTCTGAAACAAAGTAACCACTGAAAATGATTTAAACAAAAAGTATAAGTTAGTAAATAAAATATCTTTTCTTTTTTTAATAAGTATGTCGGTCAGTCAGTCATTAAAATCCACAAAAGTTTTCATAAAGAAACTAACTTTCGCACTGACTTAAACCCAATCCTTTTGTTCAGTGTTTAAAATCCAATTGCTATACATCTTTGACTAACCGGGATTCGGAAGCCGCATCTATGAGTTGTGTAGTTTTAGATAGACTACAACAGAGACGGATTAAAACTTTTTACTTGAACAGGACAGTAATTTGGGGTTCTACAAAAAGAAACAATTCCCAACTTGAATAGCAGCTTAATGTTTCTTTTTAAATCCTCTTTATTTATACAAAAAAAAACAACTTATTTATGAATTTCCTACAGGGTAAAAATAAGTAACATTCATATTAGAAAGATAGAAACATAAAAATTAAAATTAGACTTCTAGCATGCAACATCCATGATTTCACACGTTTGTAAATACGTAACTAAAACACCTATACCTAAGTATAATTATTTACTTAATTATTTCAGTCCAAAATAAAAGGATATTCTCAATAATGCATCAGTATTGGTTTATAAACTATTTGATATAAAAGTACCCAGCTTTGGATAACTTATTTTTTATAACTATATCTGCAAAAACGAAAGATTATGTAAGCGTAATTCATAAATAATTATATATATTTATTTATTTATATCTATTTCTTCACTTGATTAGCCATCCTCTTTCAAAATTTCAAAACGTGTTTGTTATAAAATTACTTGATAATTTTACTGGTATCAATTATTAGATTCGTTTCTTTTTTTAATGGTTTGACAAAATGGATAGTATATGGTGAAAAACTAATTTTGTCAAACAGTTGAATCCTTTAGAGTATTTAAAATTTTGGCATGGGTTTTTTATCATTATTAACGATAAATTTTTCATGGACCTCCTTCTTTTTGTATTTTGATCCTGTTTTTATTTTAATTCATCTTGAGTCATTCTTATTTCTTATAGTTTATTTTCGAGCATTTATTTTTAATATTGTAAGTTTATGAAAACATTCGTTTATTTAATTCATGTTATAATTTTGTATGGATTTATATTTTTTTATAATGTTATTTAAAAAATTAAACATAATAGTGAAAATACACAACTTCTTTATTGTAATTACATGACTAATTTGATTGACGTCTTGGTTAAACAATAAATTAATTATTTTACTTAGCAGTAAACATAATATTTGTATTTTGGACCTACAATAACTGTTATGACAGAGTACGTACTTTGAATATATCACACTAATCAAATGCACAAACCTATGAGTTAATATAGCTTACAAACATAAATACATGCGCGCGCGCGCACACACACACACAATTCCATATATTAACTATATATTTTTGTCAATAAATGATCTAAACTTTTCTGGCATATTATGAAAATGTTTACTGAAAACATGTAAAAATAAATACTCTCTAATTAGAGAGATAACAATTAACTAACGGCTGACTATAATATAAAGATGAGTAAACACGTTTGTTATTATTTTAAACAAAACTTTATAAATTACACATGGCTTAATTATATGAATTATGAATACGAAATATATTATGAACTATGTAAGTTACAGTAAAACAAAATTTAGGTATTTTATTTAACAGAAAATGTAGGTTGGGTGTTATTCATTTAGAGAATTTATTTTTGTTTATTACTATATTCAGTTCTACTGGAAGGAAAAGGACAAAGAGATGATTCATACTGAAAAATTGTATATATTTTTTCTATCAGTTTAGTAAATATTTTATAAACAACCTGAAGTATTGACTTTATTTAATAATAAAAAACTTCATAAACGGAACGCTGAACAGTTCACGGCGAATAAATTCTACTGGCGTATTTACAATCGTTCTCAGGAGAGGTTTATTTATTAGTACTAATTAAACATTTACATATATTTGTTTGGACTTTCATTCAAGTTGTTATTTTAATATAATTCTGTAACCCAAGCTATCCTTCCTAGTTGCTGGTTAGGAAAGCCAATGAAATATTTCAAAATTGTGCGCCAGTGTGGCTGAACAGCCTTTATGTTCATAGAATTTATGCTCAACTTAATAACACTATGAGAATGATTGCCGGGGTTATCTGGTCTGCTCCTGTGGAATGGCTCCCAGAATTGAGCCACATACCCCAAACCTGAGCCCAAGGTTTGAGCCCAAACCTGCGCCGTATGAACGATCTTATAAGAGAGTACAAGAAGATTATGGACAATCGAAACCTACCAATACATGAGGACATTGAGATGTCAATCATGGTCACCTTCGATCTAGAAAGCCACCTATCAAAACAGCAATTGGTGCCAGAGAGGAAGGAATTAACCTAACTAACGCCTGGCGTCGAGAATGGACCACAAAGCAGAATAACCAAATCCCATGTATTACTCAAAAGCCGCCGGGTTTTGAATTGCCACGTGAGATATGGTCGACGCTAAACAGAATACGAACTCAGCATGGTAGGTGCGCCTATTTCGTGTATAATGAGGTAAAACACCGATGCCCCTTTGTGAGTGTGGTGAAAATCAAACTGTTAAACACATCACAGAAGTTTGTTCTAGGACAGCTTATGAAGGGACTCCTGAAGATTTCCTGATGGCGACTTCAGAATCAGTAACTTATATTAATTTGTTAGATGTTTGTAATTTTTGACTGTAATTGGTGTTGTATCTTGGTGCCATCCGCTAAATAAATTAATTAATTTCAAAATTTAGGAATTGAAATATTTCAAACGTTTTCAGTTTTTTCAGGTAAGAAGTAGAACTTTCCAGAAGCCATTCTCCACATTCTGCATCAGTTTTTCATTTTTAATCTCCTCCAAATATTCTTTTCTGGCTTCTTTTCAGTCTATCAAATTTCTCTAACGACTGCCGTCCTGAATATTTTATTGAATGATCTTCTGCCGGACGATCCGAAACCAGTGAAACCTCGTATCATCTGCGAGTTCTAGAAGAATTTGCTAACTTCCGCTCTGATATTTTATCTTTGTAGATTACAGAGACTGGGGTATGCAGGTGATTTGTAGTTCTGATAGGAATAAAGCCCCGGGTTTTGATGAAAGGCCGGTGGAGTTCCTTGTACGATCTGTCGGAATCAGTGTTGGTACTTTGACCAAGATCTTTAATAGAATGTTTTTTACTGGTTACTTCGTTGTTTGTTGGAAAAAAAGGTATTTTTAAACTTCCATTTAAATGTAGAGACAAGAAGTTCACCGTGAACTCTTTTACAGACCTCTGTCTCCTGCCATTGGAAATGTTTTCGAAAAGGTTCTATATCTTCGTATTAATGTTAGGTTGAATTCAAGGAAATTATTGATGGCTAATTAATATGGTTCTCACCTAGGCAGGAGCACAGAATAATCTATTTTCAATTAGAGGACATTGTTTCCTCTAATGAGTGAAATGAGTTAGATATCTTTTTGGATATATCCGGGCTATTAATTATTTGTGTTAGCCCTCTGCCCTATTTCAGTTTCAAAAGTTTGATTGTATGCATAATCAGCTCAATGAACATTTCAGTTATTTCAGCAATCGAGACATCATTCTTCGAAACGGCGGCTCAGAAGTAGGAAAGACACTATCCAAAAGGTTGTCTGCAGGGCAGTATGTTAGGTCTTTTCTTCTGGGTTATTGAATTTGACTCAATGAAGCCGTTGAGGTTATTCAGCTGGTGGGTCGCATAGTCGCTTATGCGGATGATGGGCTTCTGCTAGATTTGAGAGTTATTCAGGAAATTCGAAGAATGAGTTCGAGTTCTGGGCAGCCTAGGCTTGTAAGGTTCTGAGCTGAACACAAGATGGTGTTCAGCTCAGAGAAAACTACTATGATGTTGCTCAAGGGTCGGCTTGCTGCTTCACTTGCTTGTTTATTAATGGCTGGAAACCGAATTAGATATGACGCTTCAGAAGTTTCTAGATGTTAACCTTGATGAAAATCTTCGACTGAAGAAGCACTCTCAATATGTTGCAAAGATGCTTTCTTTGATGTCCGTAGAGTGATCCATCCCGATTGGAGATTAAATTTTAGAACCATACACGTTATGTACGGTGACGTTTGTGAAGCTATAATGTGCAGCATCAATATGAGCTCTCCGAATGAAGTAAAAATATTATAGGAATATCTTTTTGAGAGTCCAGCGTCTCCTATTATTGTCACCGATTGTTGCTATAGAACTGCCTTTCGCGGAGTAGACCTTGTTATTGCAAGTGTTAAGCCTATTGATATCCTTACAACTGAGCGCTGAATGGTGCCAAACTCACCTCCGGGTGCGTGTGAGAAATAAGCACCAAGGATTCTATTCATGGCACATTAGGTAGAATGAATCGTCTAATTGGTACAATGGTATACAAGAATGGTATTTTCCGGACATAGAAGGTTTACTAGTTACTCGGTGGGTTTCCCCCAAACACTACATTACTCAGTTTCTTTCTGGGCATGGTGCTTTTAGGGATAAGTTGGCTAGGTTTGGCTTGACTAGGTCTGTATCTGGAATATAGAGTTGATGACAATATAAACATTGTCCTGGTTAATCTGAGAGGGCTACAAATTATAGTAGATGAGCGAAATTGGAAGAAGTCTAATTCCAAGGTGACAGTAATATTGAGTTAGGCATTTGGCACAGGTGACGTCCTGACAGAGGCCTTACTGATAAATGTAATATATAATCAGATTTAGAGGGTCTAAACGATGACTTCCGGTAAAGCCAGTAAGTGATAGTAACGGAGGGGGTGATTTGGCGATCGGGATTATCACAAGGCGAATGTATTTCCCCAACACAGGGGTCAGGATGTTAAACAATCACCATAAGTAGACAAAAAAGAAATAGTATATATATATATATACATATAAGAAAATAGGTAAATAAATATATTAATAAAGAAGAACTAATAATGAAAAATATTAGTGATAACGTACTTATGAAATGAAAATATTTGTTTAAACAGTGTTTTAGAATTAGAATAAAAATACAAAACCATATTTTCGTTTCAGGTAATCCCAGTCGAAAACAGAGATTTAATTTAAAATGTCTAAACTACAGATTGTTTACCACGCCATTTTATAAATTTATAAATAGGATAGGCAAGAATTTATCTCAAAAAGATGAAGTTAGCGTAAATCTGAAACCAGTTTAACAGATAACCTCCTCCTATGAATCAAATTTAAGGGAGTTTATAATAGTTTAATTTTTTTGTTAGGAAACTTTGATAAAATCAATTTTAATAAATGTAAAATTGTTTAAAATTGTAAAAAGGCTATTATTTATAAGTACTGTACCATTTTTCGATGGTATATTTTCTGAATAATATTGATAAATTCATTTTCCAACTATCTAAGTTCTGTTACTACGAACATTTTTTTAAAGTGCGTTTATGGTTTAAGTGGTTTAGTTGTGTTTAAGCAAAATTTACTCTTTTGTTTGGAATTGCCCAAATCAACAAAATTATTATTTTTTTATTTAAATTCTAAAACCACAGTTAAAAATTAGTTTTGTTGTATTGTTTCATAAGTACTATTTAATTGTCAGTTAATGTATGTATTTTTTTATTGCTGTTTATTTTTTAAAATTTATTAACTTTTTTTATTTATTTGTTTTCTACATATGTGTGTGAGTGTGTGTGTGTGCACACACAAGAATAAAGTAAAACATTTTGAAAACAGATTGAAACTACTTCAGAATGAAAACCAATATTGCACTGAAAAGGAAATCTAGTTTGTCCACTACGGCCTCAATACAATTTTTGAAAGTTATTTTTTGAAGTCAAATTTTAAAAATAATAAATAATTCAAATAAATTTCATAATCCGTATTTCATCTATTCGTAATTTATCTCAAATTTGTCGCCAACTTCAAAAAAAATTTCAAAGATTGTAATGGAGTGATTGAAAAGTTATTTTTTTCTTTACAGTGAAACATTTTTAAAAAAAATATTTTTTTTTGTTGAAATCTTTTTTATTCTTATTCTTTTAATTTGCGATATTTCTGTAATTCATATTTTCTTTAATTTCTGTAGAACAGCGGTTCTCAATGTACACGGACCACTAGTGATATATAGAGGTTATCAAGGAGGTATGCAGAGATACAATACAAATAAAAACTATTATAATCCAAATATTGAAACGAAAGATAATTTTATTAGTAATATAAATAGTCATTATCTAATATCGCTGAAACGTTTACAGAATATTTTAAAGAAGACTTATGTATTATTGAAGATTAATGTATTTTTATTTGAAAACTTTCACAAAAACAATTTTAATAAATTAAAAATTGTAAAAGGCTATTATTTTCCCTACTGTTTTTCGATGGTGAATTTTCTTCATAACGCTAATAAATTATATTATCCAATTATCTAAGTCATGTTACTATCTATATTTTTATACTAGCACAAGGACATGAGTCTTTGCATTCCCTTTTTTGTCTCTTTCCTTTATTTCATGTGACTCCTTTCTCCATTTCCCACCCAAATCACCCTAAACAGTTGAATTTTTCATTATTTCGCGAACTCAAGGAATGATGTTCGCTTAATTTTAATTCTTCATAAATTTATATAAATGATACGTCGTTATGGGTATGAAACCCTTTCATACTGCACATCATTCCTGGAACTCTAACAGCGAAAGAGAATCTTTGATAAGATTATCTTGGGATGAAGGTTTGTTTAAAACTGGAATTTACTAAATCAAAATTATGTGAATTCTGTCTAAAGCTTAAAAATTAATATCGATGGCTGTCTACAAAAACATTGTTACTTTTAATTCTATTTTTTACCACATATAAACTGGATTTTTCCGTCTTATTGAAATTTTAGTCTTCAAGAATATTGTAATCAGCAATACAAGTTAATGTAGTATTGCTTTCATAAAGTAAATAAGTATTTTTGTAAAGAATAATTAAAAGAATTATAATTAAAAAAATTGTAATACACGGTTGTTTTATGAAATAAATGGATACTTTCGAAGTAACTATTACGTAATCTTTTATTGTTTTACCATTCTGAGTATAATAACTATATCGCTATCCTAATGATGTATTATAAAATCAATAGTTCAGTGATACTGACTGATACGTGTGTTATGCGGCATTGCGTTGGAAATTTAAATTTGGGTCTAACATCAGAAATATCTTGGGAAACAATGAGACAATATTTTACGTTTTCTAAGGGCCGTCCATTTATATTCAAATATTAGATTTTTGTGGAGCATTTTTCAGTTATTTATGGCATTTGGCGTATAACCGATAGTAATTTGGGGCAGACTAAAACCCGGGTGAAAGACATTGGGGGGAGGGGGAGAGGACAGCCTTCTGCTGAGCTGAGCTGAGGAGGCACGGGAACTCCCGCCCCTCGGGTCAAAAAAAAAAAAAAAAATTGGATAAAAGACTGAGTTCCGGCGGATAGAGCGGGGTCCTGGGGACGGCATAGCCGGGCCCAGTTACCGCCGCCTCTGAAGTTAGAGGCAGGCAAATTAAAATAAGAAGATTCAGAACCGGCAGGCCGACCTGCCATGCCGGACCTACTGCAGTCAGGCGAGGAGGTCCCTTAGAATCGCAAGGACACGTCTCTGGACTGTCATCCTTGACTGCAAATCCGGTCCAGCCGTGTAGGGTAAAAAAAAAGATAGTAATTTTATTGTTTTAATTTACATTATTAATGAAATGTTTCATTGTGGTTTTATTTCTCTTTTAGAAAAGGTTACAAGCGTTTTCAATTTATGGTACGTTTTTATATTGCTGGATTTTAGTTTTCAATTTAATTTGAATTGTTCATTTTTAATATTTATTAATTTACTATATAAGTACCGTGTCCGGACGCTGAGATGATACTTCGTTGTGCGCCCAGAAAAAAAAAATTAAGAATCACTGCTCTAGTGAATTGTCAGATCCGTTATTTTTTTATTAGTGGAGAAATACACCAAACCCTTCCTCACATGATTTGTGCTTTATAATGTGTAGAACTAAACTTTATTTTGATCTGTATAAAAAAAAAATTGTCATTAGAAAGTATATTAAGGTGAGTTTAAAATAAAAATTGTTTTCTCATAAATTATTGTAAATTTGTTTAAATATTTATTGGATTATTTCATAGGATAAAAGAGGTATATATTTACTGTGATAACAGGTATATGTAAATAATACTTACCGCAACGTATTTACGGTGGTTTCATAATACGGAATATAACAGAAATTCTCTCCAACAGATTCCTGAGTATTTTGTAGTATTCTATTTAACTTGTTACAATGAAATCTTAGGTATTACTTGAACCGCTCCTTCATTCATTCGCCTCTCTTGTTTTTACTACATACACACGCTGCAAACCTGTTACCGCAACAATATTATTTCTTCTCATCAAATGTTAATTTAATCCAAAATTTCAGATGAATACGCAAAATTTCGTATTAACCTACATATCTAATCTAAGAAATGAAAACTGTTTTCTGTATCCTTTGTTTCTATGTTTAAATTACTTAACGTTTGATTAAATTTTAATTAAATGTAAGTTTGTTTGTGAAAGTTATCACATTTTAGTTTGCTTAATTTTTAATTAATGAATTATTTTAATGATATTTAGTTAGTGCTGTAAAACTAATTTTGTTTTCTCTATTTAATGGATGAAAATATTGTAATCTTAACAATCATTGTTTTACCGTTCAAATTTTTGACTGATATATCTGCTTCCAGCAACGTTAAATTTTACAAAACTATTATTTATATTAAGTAATTGTACTGTGTTTATGTGAGAATATGTACATTTACACAATAAAATGAAAGTGGTTACGGAAAATCATTAACTTGTATGATACCAATCTACTAACTTTTATACGATCTACATCTTATATGAATTATATAATCTTTCATTTCGATCTACAAAAGACATAAATCATTCCTTTTAAGGTTTCAAAGTTATAAATGTAAAAAAAGCAATGTTGATTATAAATCTCGATGATAATAATTATCAAAAGAATCTAAGAATATCAATGTATAATGAGGGGTTCTACTAGACTGATTTTGATGTAGATGTCTTTTTAATTAATTTATTATTAGCGGTTTTAAGTAAACATAAGGATTTCAGTGTTCGTATTCCCTTTTGTTTTTCCTTTAGTTGATATAACTCGTTTCTTTATTTCCTTTCTATACCGAAATAAATAAATGGCTGAATTTTTCATTAGTTTGCAAACAGAATATTCACTTAATTTTGAGTCTTCAATGAATATATAATATATATATATATATATATATATATTCATTTCACGTTATTTTAACTGAATAATTAAATTCTGACAAAACTACTAATTATAATCCATTTATTTTTTATTTTTTTTATAAAATAAGATTTAATTCAATCCGTGGTAAACTTCTTTTTTTTTAACTTCCGGATCCACCGTTAAATATTGCTTCAGAGGATGAGATGAATGATTTGTAGCGTGTGTGAAAATCCGTGGTAAACTTGTCGTCGTAAATCAGCTGATTTTGAAGCCAAAGTTCTCAGATCGAAATCCTAAAGAAGTAGTTGTTTTTATTTGACATTTGAATACTAGATCGTGGAAACCGGTGTTCTTTGTGGTTGGGTTTCAATCACCCACACTTCTCAGGAACGGTCGGCCTGATTTTATTGAAGACTATACATTTATTGGTACATTTATATTACGCTGATAAATCGCTAATGACTAATTGTTAGTGCAACTAATTATAAATAACTGTATTAAAAAAATTATAGATATGTTTATAATTTACAAACAAGAGTCGTATTACTCAGTAAGCCATTTCTTTATTTTTTATAGTTTGTAAATATTAATTTTATTTGTTTTTTAACTTTGTCGGTGATAAAATTTCGTGGAAAAATTAATATAATTTAAAAATAAAAAGGATCGTAAAGCAATAATTCGTAATTATGATTAATGTAATTTGTTTTCATATGTTATTTTTCATTTATATATACGGCTTTTTGTTTGATGTTTGTAGATTTATTATAAAAATATTTTATGGCGCATTATACGTATGCTTAAATTAAAAATAATTCATAAAATAAAAGAAATAGAAATAAAATTTAATAATTCATAAAAATGTAAAATAATTTAAAAAAAAATATTTTTATAGAGATTGATTTCTTAACGGCAATATTATTTTAAGAGACTGTAGTGTTTAATATGAAAATTAATTTTAATTTTGTTTATAAGTGTAAAAAAACTATAAAATAAAATACAAATTACTATAAAATAATTTAACGATTAAGTCGCTAATTTATGTAGAATATTATATAGTAAAGTATATTTACACCGTATTAAAATATAGTAATAATTTTATCAAACATGGCCCGTTGGTATGATTATACAATAAATATTAAAATATAAAACCCACTTACAAACACAATCTTTTAATGCGTCCTAGCGCTTTAGAAATCGAATTCCATCTTTAGGAAATTAACATTTTTTTTTAACTAAAACTTAGTCGTCATGAGTAGAATTGTTATGTAAAATATATAAAGGTGACCATCTTATGTTAAGTCGACGCAATTTTAACATATGACGACCACCGTACAGGGCGTTTCATAATGTTCTTCAGAGTTTCGAAAATTCATTAACATAAAACTATTTCACTCATAAGAATAAAACAAGTACTGTACGAAAGAGTACTTCAAATAGTTTTTTCCACATATACTAGACAGTTAGTAAGCCATTTTCTTGCTAGGCATTGACAGTAGAGAAAATGGCTGCCACGGGAAGCGAGAAGTCGTTTTGTGTGTTAGAATTTCACTTGTCAAAGTCAGTAATTTCTTTGCAACGTGCGTTTCGGTTGAAATTCCATAAGGAACAACCAAGTGACAATTCAGTTCGTGCATGGTATAAACAATTCAGTGAAACCGGTTGCATGTGCAAGCGAAAATCAACGGGTCGTCCATCAACCTCAGAAGTCAATGTCGAACGTGTGCGTGCAAGTTTCATTCGCAGCCCGTCAAAATCGACTGCGGCTGCAGGCAGAGAATTAGAAATTCCGAAAACAATAGTATGGAGAGTTCTCCGTAAACATTTATTATGCAAACCGTACCATATTTAATTAATCCAGCGTCTTTCTGATGGAGGAAAAGGCTCGATTTTTGTTTACAGTTACAGGAAAAGATGTTAGATGAAGGTTTTCTAAACAAGATAATTTTCAGCTATGAAACTACTTTCCATATTAGCGGCAAAGTAAACTGTCATAACGTGCGAGTTTGGGGAACTGAAAACCCACACGCTTATGTGGAACACATTCGGGATTCTCCGAAAGTAACGTTTTTTGTGCGATCTGTCGTGAGGCAGTGTATGGGTCGTTCTTTTTTATGGAAACGACAGTAACCGGCATGATATACCTGGATATGTTATAATTATGGCTTATGCCTCAGCTACTCAACGACTTCATTTTCCAGCAAGACGGTTGTCCTGCCCATTTTCATAACGAGGTTCGACTGTACCTTAACACAACATTACCTCGGCGCTGGATAGGTCGTGCGTCTGAAGAAGACCAACACATTATGTTCGTAGTTGTTTTGTTATAGTCGAGTGTGGATACTCAGTCAGAGTGGTTGCAGTATACTAGCTCCGCGTTTAATTGGTTTTTTATACGGGTTTTTCGGATAATTAGAAAAGCAAAAGTAGGACAGGTTTTTGTGGTAAGGATAGTGGACAAGTGTACGAAATTTTAAGATTTTTGGACAGCGGACTAATATTTTACAGTGCTTTTTCTGAATTGTGTGTCTTCTAGCCTACAAACTCTAATAGGTTTTGAAAAAGTGAATTTTGGACTGGTTTTTTACGAAATAAATTTTGGAGTGGACAGATTTACATTTCTGAGGGAACATGGAATAGGTATGTTAAATTTTGTAGATTTTGGTAGACGGATAATTTAAATAATTTAATTTTTAAGTTTATACATATAGTATTGCTGTATGTAAAATATTCTTGAATATTCTAAGTCGATATACAGGATTAAGCAAGACCGTTTGTTGAAGTAAACAACAACTTAGAATAATTTCGCTAAAACTGTCAGGCACGAGAGAGATTTTTCAAAAGTCCTGCAGATCGTTTTATAGGGGAAACTTTGATTCCCCATAACTTTTGATTGGGTGGGCCTACAGGAGAATCCTCCCGGATCTGGGCGAATTGTGGGTCTGCGCATCTTTTGGAGTCAAAAAAGAATTTTCCAAAATTGGGAATTTTTTGTCATAGCCCCTAGTATTTTGGGAAACTTAAGCTCAAAATAACTTTTGACTGGGTGGGCCTAGACGGGAATCCTCCCGGATCTAGGCGAATTGTGGGTCTGCGCATCTTTTGGCGTCAAAAAAGAATTTTCCAAAATCGGGAATTTTTTGTCATAACCGCTAGTATTTTGGGAAACTTTAACTCAAAATAACTTTTGACTGGGTGGGCCTAGACCAAAACCCTTTTGGATCTGGGCGAATCAAGACACCTACTTTTTTTACCCAAATTTTGGGGCAGTGGGTCATTTTGGGCCCCTCACGAGTCGGGTGTCTAAACATTAGGAATTTGGCGTAGATTACGCAGATTACGTAGATCAGCGAGGCACTTAATCAAGTTCTCGGGACTTCGGAAGGCCACCGCATTTCTTCGCTAAGGGGTGCTTACGGCGATACCAAGAATGCAACAGTTATCACAACATATAGAGGTGCGAATAAACTTGTTGCAACGAGACTCAGGGTTGGGTGGGTAAATTGCCGCACCTATATAAGGACCGAAAACCAGCACTGCCACCGTTGCTGGGGTCTGGGCACGGTAGTAGAGACTGCAAGGGTCCCGACAGACGAAACCTGTGTTATAACTGTGGTGGTGCGGATCATCAAATCCGGGAATGTCGGGAGGCGACCAAGTGCTTGAACTGTAGTAGTTTAGAACACAGAACCGGGAGTCCTGATTGCAAGAAATGATCAGGTTCTTACTGGTAAATAATAACAGGAGCCTCCTTTCTCGCGACCTGGTTGAGGAAATCGCTGTTAGAGGAGACTATGATTTTGTGGTAGCAACGGAACCTAATGTACATGCTGTGGCTAGGAGGCAGTGGGTGTCGGATATGGCCGGAGACGTGGCTATCCGTAGGATTACTGGCAGTAGGGGGTACTGCCTTTATTACAGAGCTGAAGGAGTGGTGGCCGTCGAACTTGACAAATACATAGTCTTTGGAGTGTACATCAGCCCAAATATTACATTAGCCAATTATAACAACAGGATAATTCAGCTTCAGCGAATTGCGATACAGTCTCCCAAGAAGGTCATTATATTGGGTGACTTTAACTGTAGAACGGTCGCTGCTGGTGTGGGGTCCTCTAATGCTCGAGGGGAGGTGCTGGAGGACTTTCTGGCGGCCACTGGAACAGTATGCCTCAATGACGGTACCCCCACATACAGTGCTAGGGGTCATGAATCCGTTCTTGATTTGGTGATCGTGGATGGTGAAATGGCCCCTGATTCGGTTACGGCTCAAGTTTTGGATGCAGAGTCTGGGAGCGATCATCTGGTGGTCTCCCTGGTTATTGAGGACGCTGTTGAAGTCCCTACTGTGCTTCAACCTGCGTCTAGACTAACAGAATGGCAGGTTAACAGAGTAGTCGAAAGAGCGGCGCAAATGATCATAGGGGAAAGAAGACCTAACCCGGAGGCGCTTCAAGAGATAATTATGGATGAGATTAAACAATTGCCTGGTACTATTTCCAGACACCACCCAGTCTACTGGTGGAATTCCGAAATTGCAGAGCAAAGGATGGTTCTCCAAAGATGTAGAAGGACGGCTCAAAGGTACAGAATAAGGATGGGTCTTACTGCTGAAAGCGAACGGGCGATGAATGATTATAGAGCGGCACGAAGGAAATTAAATTTTATGATCAAGAAAGCCAAAAAAGAAAAATAGTGGGATCTGTGTGGGGAGCTGGATGCCGACCCCTGGGGACGCGCCTTCCAGGTTGTCACTAAACATCTGGGAAGACGTCTGCCAACGCTTAATAAAGAGAAAGCGACTCAGCAGATGATGGTGCTCTTCCCACGGGAAGAGGAAGCGAGTACTGGGGTGGTCCTGTGTGGAGGTGGCAGATTCACACAGGACGAAGTGACTGTTGCCATTAATAAACTTAAGGATAAAAAGAGCCCTGGTCTAGATGGAATCCCGTCTGCGATTATTAAGGGCCTGATGAAACGTATCCCGTGGGAAATGACCGATATAGTTAGTTACGGATTACAGCACTTTTTGTTTCCCGACTGCTGGAAGGCGTCTAGGACGGTCTTTTTGCCAAAACCTGGTGCAGAGATGAGCACTGAGACATTTCGTGCTATTAGTCTCATTAATAACATGGGCAAGGTTGCCGAAAGGCTGGTGGCGGACAGATTAATTGAGGAACTAGAAGACCGAGACAGCCTGCATCAGGAACAATATGGTTTCCGGAGGGGCCGTTCCACGGTCCAGGCGATCAGAAGAGTAGTGGACTGGGCGGCAGAGGTTCGGCGGGGCACATGGCGTACCAGAAGGATTCCTCTTGTGATACAATTGGACATCAAGAAAATCAGGTAAACTGCTACTTGAATAATAGGGTGACAGAGGTGTCCACGTTGGAAGGTGTCGAGAGATATCGGATCTTCGGGGGTGTCCCGCAGGGATCTGTTCTGGGTCCCTTATTATGGAACATATTCTACCATGAAATACTTAGATTGGATTACTCAGATGGAGTCAAAGTTATTGCATACGCTGATGACGTGGCGGTGTTGGTCGAGGACAGGGAATTGGATGTTGTAGAGGTTAAGGCCAATCGCTCCTTACAACTAATTGATGACTGGCTGATAAGCAACAATATGAAGGTGTCCCCCGTCAAGAGCAAGTGTATCCTGTTCACGGGGAGACGGAGACTTCGTGGAGTCAATGTCAGGATCCGGGGTGAGGTTATTGCCGAGGTCAATAGTACCAAATACTTAGGCGTGATAATTGATAAACATCTGAAGTATGGTGGACATATTGAGTCGGTGTGTAAACGCGTGGTGCCCACCATTAAAGCTATTAGGGGCTTGTTCGCTGGACGCTCCATACCCAGGACCTCTATAAGAAGATTGATTATGTCGGTAATGGTATCTTCTGCATTATATGCGGCTCCTGTATGGGCTGAGGCTATGAATATTCAACGTAATAGACGAAGGTTGCAGAGTATGCATAGGATGGCTCTTCTGGGGGTGGTATCGGGATATCGCACCATGTCGTACGATGCTTTGTGTGTCCTAGCGTCGGTCCCGCCTATAGATCTTCAGGTCAGGGGAAGAAGGCTCACGGAGGAGGTCACAGCAAGGATGAAATAGAGGCAATCACAAGACAAGAGTGGAAAACCTGGTGGGCCGGCTTGTCGGTGGCTGCTTGGACCAGGCGCCTGATTGGTGACCTGGACGCCTGGATAGACCGTCGACATGGAGAAATGGACTTTTACACTACTCGGCTCATGACGGGACACGGCTGCTTCTGCCAATATCTTAATCGAATCGGTAAGCGGGAGACCCCGAACTGCGATTACTGCCCGGCCATTGATGATGCAGAACACACAATTTTTGAGTGTCATAGGTGGGCACAGTACAAATTTGTATCGGGTATAGACAACTAGACGGCAGATGACCTGGTTGAATGGCTGTTAGCCAATCAACAAAACTGGGACAGATTTAGGAGTTTTGCGGGAACCATTCTCCGTATTAAAGAGAGGGAATCAAGGGGACGCGAACGATAGTGTCGTCGGTGCGGGGTAGGGCGGACAGCCTCGTCCCGAAGGGCCAGCATGCTGAGGTGTGCTGGTTTCGATGATGGGGCGGGGACTCCTGGGAGTCTTTGTCAAATTGTGGGGAAAATAAAAAGACCTAGTCCCGGCTGGTGGGGCTGGTCTCTTGGGGTCGGCTCCGTCAGTTAGAGGCAATGGCATAAAGACCGAGACCCGGTCCCTGTTGGGGGGGGGGGGGGGGGGCGTGGAACGGCATAGCCGGGCCATGCTGCCTCATGGCAGGGATTAGAGGCAGGCGCATTAAGATCCGACACCGGGGGGGTTGACCTGCCGTGCCGGACATACAGCCGGCGGGTGGGGAGACCCCCTTAGAGTTTATGGACACGTCCCTGGGCAGAGTAAACTTAACTGGATGTCCTGCCCAGGGATGTAGGGGGAAAAAAAAAAAAAAAAACACATTATGTTGTAATATGTTCAATAGCAGAAACTGATAAGCTGAAGTAGCTAGGCGTTACCTTTCAGAGGAACGGTTCCTTCACCGAACATATAAACGAAGTTTGTAACAGGGCTGACAGAATGATAAAATCTTTAAATATCATTATGACGAACCAAAGAGCGCCTAAGGCGTCAAAGAGAAGGGTCATAGCGTCTTCGGTAATATCGTCCATGCTTTATGCGGTGCCGGTTTGGTGGATTTCAGTGCAAGTAAAGAAAAACCTGGCACGTATGATCAGGATCCATAGGAGACTGTTGCTTGGAGTGATTTCTGCATATAGGACAGTCTCTTATGAGGCTTTGATTGTGCTCGCTGGAGTCCCACCGATTGATTTATTGGCACTTTTAAGAGTTGAAAGAGAGCAGAGAGTTGGAATTCATGAATCAAGGCAGCGGCTAATGGCAAAGTGGCAGGACAGGTGGAATGAGAATGGCCCTGGAGGTAGAACAAAGAGACTCATCCCCGATATTAAAAGCTGGATATATAGGAAGCATGGGGAAGTGAATTTTCACCTGTCATAATACTTTACAGGGCATGGCAACTTTAATTTTTACTTACACAGAATCGGTAGAAGAGCATCGACGGAATTTATGTATTGCGATCGCGAAGATGATGTTGAGCACACATTTACTGACAACCATAAATGGAGAGAAGAATTAGTAGACATCGATCTATCATCTGATGGTAACGGCAGATTAATTAATTACATGTTGCAGAGCGAAGATGCCTGGAAGAGGGTTGATTCAGTTATTAAGAAAATATTAACGCAGAAAAATGAGTATGAGAGGAGATTGGGGTTCTGATCTTAGTATAGGGATAGCCCCAGTAGTGAGGACTGGCATGCTGAGGTGTGCCAGTTTCGATGAGCCACTGGGGACTCCAAGGGTTTTCATGATAGGAAAGATCAAAGAAAAGACCCAATCGTCACGTCAAGACAATCATGGTATGGCGTGGCGATATATATAGACGGGCATATCAATACACTCAAAAGAACTGACCGGTGGGCCGACCTGCCATGCCGGACATAAAGCCGGTAGGTGGGAAGGGAAGGCCCTTTTGAGTACAACAGGCACTCCCCTGGGTGGCGCAATACCAACCAGTCGGACCGGCCCAGGGAGGAGAGTCAAAAAAAAACAAAAAAAAAAAAAACATTATGTTGTGGCCACCAAGATCACCAGACCTCACGCCATATGATTTCTTTCTCTAGGGTTACGTGAAAGATAAGGTGTTTATCCCACCAATGCCGCACGATATCGCTGAGCTAAAGGATCGCATAATCAATGCAATCAGCTCTATCGAAAATGACATGTTAGAACGTGTTTGGCAAGAGTTAGACTTTCGTGTTGATGTGTGCCATGTCACCAGAGGAGAGCATATATTGAACATTTATAGATTTTAACAAAAGCTGTTTGAGTCCCTGCACCACCTCGTACAACTTTCATTTAGGTAAGTGAAATACTTTTTTTGTACTGAATTTTTGTAACTCAAGAGAAAAATATGTTTTTTATTTTTTTGCTTGATGATATCGCCACATAATCTTGAAGCTTGTGCGTGGGATATGGAAATGTAGCGTATGATATGCCTGACTGGAATTTGAACCCAGGACCTCCGGTTGAAAGGTCGAGACGTTACCACTCGCTATTTTGGATACAGCAGATCTCTATGTACCATACGTATCACATGTACCATACCATAAATAAATAACCTGATTACTCAAGGAGAAGGATTGAGTACTACGTTTTTTATGTTTCTATAATTCAAGAACTGCGATTGTAATATGATTTGAAAAATATGTATAATAATGGAGAATTGTAAACCATTTTTTTAAAACATAATATTAAAAAGTTTTTTAAAACTTGTCACAGGAGGGATACTATACAAAATTGAATTAAATTCACTGTAAATTGTTTAGAGAAATATTTAAAAAATAGTAATGAAGAATTTAAATAAATTTGAATTTGCATAAAGAGTTATCAAATTCTCTCTATTTTTCTCTCTCTCGCTCTCTGATCTATAAAAAACAAAGGGTACACATGAATGTGAAAAAAAAAACTTATATTTGTGAAGTCTGTGCAGTCATTTCCGAATGAGAATATGCATCAAATAAAAATCATCGGATGATATTTTCCTATTTTTGTTCATACTTTTGAATATTTTTTGTTTGGGATCAGTGAATATAATATATATTAAAATTAAAAATCTATCTTATGTTTCAGATTCGCTTAAATTTCAAAAGTTGTGCGGTGTTAATTTTATATTTCAAACTAAGCTGATTACTTAGAATTACAAAGTGAAGGATAAATGTTGAATTAACCTTAGTTATAGCAATTGTTTTTTATTATCGATCCAAAAAAAGGTATATAATAATAAAAAAATTCAAGAATGGACCTAATATTGTTTAGCTACAGTTTTTCAGAATATACAGGTAACTTTAATTTTATATTAATGTAATTTTATAGTTTATTAGTTCTTTATAGTTTCTTAGTTCGAGCAAAATAATTTAATTTTTACAGTAGCTGTTTTAATCACACACCTGTAAAACTTTATTGATTTTTAGTCTTCGAGAAAAAAGTAAAATACAAATATATTTGACCCATGGTATTCAAAAAAATTTATTTATAAATTGATATTTGTCAATAAACTCATTGAGTTTCTTGTCTATTAAGCTCTGTCTGCTTTATAGTTTGTTTAATTTTGTCTTTATTTTATGTATACTTTAATAACAGTAGTTAGAAAAATAAATATTTACATAGGTAAATACTAAGATTACATTTTCGTAATGTAATCTTAATCAAAACGAGGGAAAATTTGTGTTTTTTGTATTGAAGTTTAGGAAGGTGGAATTTTAAACTTATTTTAATATAAACCTGGATTTATTTTTTGATGTAAAATTTATTTATTAATATGGCATCCACCAATATTTACCTGGATGATCATCTAAAGCAGCATTTCTCAACCTGAGGTCGCAACGCCCCAAGGGGATCGCGGTGATATGAAAGGGGGTTCGTGACATTATCCTACAATTTTATACGTAAACAATAATGAAATCATTTTATCTGGAAAAAATCATTTCTTATAAACATTTTACTTCATTTATAAGTACAGATGTAAAGAAAATAAATTAATGAGATCCATTTTCACTAAATGGATTCAATACCCATCTCTTCGAGAATATTATTTTCTTATCTTCCGGGATATACTCTGCCAACTGATTTTTTTATCTTCGAACATGACGTTCTCACAGCAAATATTAAGCAAGCAGTCCAAATTACAAGGAGCACATACTCGTCAAGTTGAAATCTATAATTGCTCATGTTTAAACTCTTCATACATGCATGTTCATATCCGTTGCTGTCAATGTTTTAACTAGTTTTAACTAGGTCTCATTGGGTTGGGGTTGGGGGACGCGAAATATTCAATACTTTATTTTTTACTTTTTGGGGGTCGTGAAGCTAAACACGTTGAGAATCACTGATCTAAAGAGTAATTCGCGTATAGTAGTAGTTGATTTTCATTTTTGGCAATGTTATGATTAAAAAAAAATCACACTCAATTTTATTGTGACTAAGCACACTTAATTGAATTATACTAATTTTTTGATAATATTTTATTAATAAATTTTTTGGTGGGATTGTGATTCGCTAGAACAGCAAAGTTTAACGATCATTACTCTATTGTGAGCTAGGCATACGAGGTCTTTAAATAAAGTAATGAAAATGGTTCAGAAAAACTTTTTATTTATAATAATTATACATGGATTCTATCACCTTCGAAATAATTCCCTTGCGAAGCCACTAAACTCTTCAAACGGTTTTCCCACTCTTCATAGCAGTGTTGGAACTCAGAAATTGGAATATCCTTTAGATGGTCGGGTACATTTTTTTTGTTTTCTAGTGTTTCAAAATAGTGTCCTTTGAGGTGTTTTTTTTTTAAATCGGGAACAGGAAAAAGTGTGGGGACTCAAGTCAGGTGAATAAGTTGGGTAAGGAACTACAGGAATGTTTTTCTTGGCCAAAAACTCATTAATTGAGAGTTTAGTGTACAAGGTACATTGTCATGATGCAGCATCAAATTGTCTTTGATGGCTGGTCTCATGCGAGCAGCTCTTTTCCGCAGTCTTTGAAGAATTTCTCGGTAAACATATTGATTTACAGTCTATTCTGTAGATAAAAACTCCTTATGGACAATGCCATTACTATCAAAGAAACAAATTAGCATGGTTTTGATTTGCTCATTTTTCCTTTTTTGGGATGTGGTGAGTTTGAAGTGTGCCACTCGTTGCTCTGGCATTTTATTTTTGGGTCGTACATAAATATCCAAGACGCATCACCAATAATAGCATTTTTTGGAAATACAGGCTCAGTTTCAATTACCCCTAGAAAATCGCGGCACACTTCTACCCTGTTGTTTTTCTGTTCAACAGTGAGGTTTTTTGGGGCCAATTTTGGACAAACTATTTTCATGTCCAATTTGTTTATCAAAATTTGATGGACTGTAGTACAGTTCAAATTCAATTGTTCTGGAATCATTCTGACAGTTATTCGCCGATCGTACCGTATCAAGTCTCTGATTCTCTCAAAATTGTCGTCACATTTTGACGTTAACGGTCTTCCAGAGCCTGGATTGTCCGCAACTGATTTCCGGTTATCTGAAAATGCTTTAAACCACCTAAAACCTTGGCTCATGACAGAGCGTCATTTCCATACGCCCTTTTCAATTTTGAAAAAGTTTCAGTAGCATTCTCACTGAGTTTAACACAAAACTTGATTGCACAACGTTGTTCATAATTAGTATTACTAATTTTTGTTATGCACAACAAACACACGTTTCATGGAAAATTTGTTTACGTCTTACGTGGCAGCAACAGACTAAAAATATTAATACCTAATATAAATCAGCTGCTCATATAACCATATGTTTACTAATAACTTTACTGTGTTGCCACTTTGGCTGCCAAATAAACTCGTCTCATTAATTTATTTACAGACCTCGTATCTTATCGCTCCCCGGCCTCTTGGCGATAAAAGTATAGACCTCGTATCTTATTATCAACCAAGATCTTACTTCTTAAATAGAAAACTTAAAAATTAATTACTGATTTTTCTGTCTATAATTTTAGAGAAAACTAATATAATTTTAGAGAAATGCTTATAATTTTTGTTCCCTCTTAAAATAGGTGATGTAGCTTGTGAACACTTTGAATTCTTCTTTTTGGAGATTGCGTAAAGAACAGACAACTCCTATAACATTTTTAATCTTCTTCTTTTGGTTAGAAATCAGTGAAAAACATTGTAATCTTGTTATTTGTTTCACAACGATTTTGAAGCCATATTCTTTTGTTTCAGCTAGTATATTTTCTACCTACATAGAATAATTAAAATATTTTTAATACAATTCTTTGTGCTTTATCCCCAAATCCTTGTAAAGTCACGACCAATTAACTTCTCTTAACAAATAATATTTATTATTTATATATTTCTACTCTACTAGAGGGAATTTTTAATTGCTTGTTCTGCTAATAGTATAATCTTGGGAGTTAAACTTGTTTAAAGTAATGAAAACAAAACTTCATTAATGTCATACAACAATGCAGGTGGATGATTGATTTGTTTTTGTTAAATTGTTTCATTTTGACTCCTTCTGTTGGAAGATTATTGTATAAGTTTTTTAATTCAATTTCATTAACAGGCTTTAAAAAATATTCTGTTCTACTTTATAATAGGCACAGTCAGCCATTGGAATTTAACATTATCTATACCATAGGCTGTTGATCTGAATATTTTCCAAATTTCCACGTCAGTGAGGTCGTTTAGATTGTAGGTTTATACGGCGTATGACTGAGTTCGTTTCATTAAACTCAATCTATTATATCAACTACTTCTCATTGGAAAACTGTAACATATCCAGCTAATTAATATAATAAAATGTACGCAAAAATTTCATTTGAATTCTCTTAAATAAAATTTAAACAAATTAATTTAATATAAACATATTAATGTAAAATGGCATACAGTATGTCTAATGTCTAATGTCTAATACAGTATTATAATAATAAGTAATTAAACATTTCTTCCCTACTAATAAACTTCTTTTTACCTTTACAGAAAACAGTCATGAACAATTATTTTCTCATAACAAAAACAGAATTTTTAATCCTTCGTTAGTTTTGATTACGTAAAGTGAGTGATTAATAAAATTTGGAGCATTGGCCTTTTTGCTTTTTCGAGTTACGATGTCCCGTTTTTTGTGAATGTCTCTCCCAACTTCCTGAAACAAAAAAGGAAAAAACTATAGATATTTCCGGAAGATGAATGCTCGTATGTAAGTGTGGTAGCATGCATTTTGATTAATATCTTCTGATTGATTAAACATAAATTCTTCAAAAATGGCTCACTAAATTTCTATATATCAGGTATTGGTGGCATTAAATTTTGGGGAAAATTAAAAAAGGAGGGTGGAGAAGTAGGTCTCGCCATTTTTATTTATTTTTATTTTTTTTATTTTTTGTTTAGTGGTTGTAGAAATTGAGTTTTATTACGATGAAAGTACTTATTAAGTTATATAAAATTGTAAATCTTTAAGTCAACTGGATCTGGGAAAGATAATCAACACTATTTCTGAACAATTTTATCACATATCTCGAAAACTGTTGATCAAAAAATTGAAATTTAGCAAAAAAATTAATTATATGAATCTCAGCTTTTGCCTGATTTTCAACCCCACTGACAAGGAGGCATGGCAATACGCATACTACTCCCTCACTCTATTGCGTTAGTTATACAGAGTGTGCCAGGAGATGTTGACAGAGTTCAAAGCCTGATTCATCAGACATGAATTTTTTTTTAAATAAAAATTTATATCTTACGGATTGAGATATTTATTTTTTAGATTTTGTGCATATGTACCCAACAACTATTCTATAGAAAAAATAGGCTTGAAGGAATTAAGTTAGTAGTTCCATAAATTAAACTTTAAAAATCTTATCAACAAAATGACATCTTATTTTTTTAAATCGGTTTGCAAACAGTTGATGTATAGCTGAGGTTGTTTAAGTTGATAACAACTTAATAGTTGGATATGCACAGGTCTTTCTCCATACATGTTGAGGAAGCTGTCAGAAAGGGCGAGCTGGTTGTCCAAGGCCTGACAACGTTGATGAACAATATGGGTGTCCCCAGGACAGCGAAGAGGAGGCTGTTGTCCAGTGTATACTCTTCAGTAATGCTCTATGGGGCGTCTGTTTGGGTTGGTGCCCTTGATAGGGCACGCAACAGAAGGAGGTTGTTGAGCCAACAATGACGGCTCAATCTGCGGTTTATCGCAGGATACCGCACGATAGGTTCAGAGGCGGCGTCAGTCGTATCTGGTGTGCCACCGATTGATCGGCAGGCCAGAATGAAATATTCTATTGTTTCGGGGAGTGAGAGGAAAGTGACTGTGGATGAGATGTTCAGAGCCTGGAACGACAGGTGAAATGCGGCGGAGACTGTGCGGTGGACACACCGGCTCATCAGGGACGTCAGAAGCTGGGTAGAGCGGAAGCATGGTGATACCAATTACGAGCTCACCCAGTTTCTGTCAGGGTACGGGTGCTTTAAAGATTACCTGTACCGTATGATTAGGAGTACCACGAGATGCTGTTATGATTGTGGGGAGCAGGATACGGCAGAACACGTAGTGTTTTCATGAACGAGGTGGAGAGACTTGAGGGCTGCCATGATGAGCCACGGCGCAGTAAAGTTGGACAATATAATAAGTATGATGTTGGCTGGCATAGATGCTTGGACGAGAGTGACGACTGCGGTGTCAGCCATAATTAGAAACAAGGCTGAGGGAGAGAGGGGCAGGCAGACTGGAAGACTGCAGTTGACCTGAGGCGGAGAGACCGAATCCGGACGGCTATCGGCGGCTAGCTTTATGGGGTCGGCGGGGGGGCTCCTCGGAGTCATCGTTCGCTGATGATCCCCTGGGAACGTCACTCTGGCTATTCTTATTCGGTGACAAGAGCGCCCGGGTGGTTTTTCAGGGGCTGTGTACATACCATGTGGATTAGGTCTGTCCCCTGTGTGACTAGAGGGGGAGGTTTTTTAGCGGGTGAGAGCCTCGCACTTGCCGTTAGCGCGGGCCTGGCGGCGGCTGGCAGAACTTTTCCCTCCTCCTACGGAAAACAAAAAATATTTTGATAGCAAAGATTAAATGCAGACATAAAATTGTCAGAGTACATAATTTGCGGTGTGAAATCCGGTTGATACGATGGTAAGGCGGCAACCGGTTTCAAATTTTATTATTTTTCTTCTAATATCATTAAACAGATTTTGAATATAAAGGCGATATCTATTTAAAATAAATAATAAATATAAGGAAATCATACAACTGGTAGATTTTTTTACATTTCTGATACTTGTTTTTCATGTTCTGGTTATTATTAATAATTATTATTAAGCCCTTGTTATTAAGCCTTATAACTATTAAGGCTATTATTAATAAGCAAGTAGTCAATTAGGACCCAAATCTTTTTACTAAAAGCTTTTATTTTTTTTTTTAAATAATTATATTCTAAACAATAGTTTGTTTAATTTTTTAGATATAGACTTCATCTGGTCAAGGATGTCAAAATTCTTTACAAAGCAGTTTGATGTTTTTCTTAGTTATACCGTATATTTCAAAATGAATATCGAGATTTTGAAGTTATGTAATATTTATTAAGATTACTTAAAATGATAAATTATGCATAAATGAAAGAGCAACTTAAACAGTTTTTCCTATTAGTGTTGAATGTGAGCATCTTTCGTCACGCAGCACACATCCAGCCGATAGGACAGTTCATTCCATACTTTAATCAGCAAGTCTGGATAGAGCTGCTTCAATCCCATGTCTCAAGTCAGTTAGGTTAGCTGGTAACAGTGGCACGTACACTTGATCCGTTATAAATCCCAAAGAAAAAAAATCGGACGAGCTCAGAACGGGTGAACGTGGAGTCCACGGCAACAAACCCTGTCATCTGGTCCCCGGCAGCCGGGGGAGGATCCTGCCGTCGGGGAGAATTTTATTCAACCAATCACGTACAGTATTATTCCATTGAGGAGAACCATCTTGTTGCCAAATGAAATTCTGTGGTTCGTATTGCAGTTGAGGAAAGATTTCCTAGGACCTATTTCCTAGGACTACGCACAAAAGACTCTTGTTCAATGTTGTCTTCGGACACGCTCGGTCATCTTGTAAAAATACAGTCCCTTCACAAAGTGGTTTCAAATTGTTTATACAATCTATGATTGCTATTGTCACTCGGTAGATTATAAAGGAACTTAAAATGAACACACGTTGAACGGTAATTACAGATTCACACTTTGTAAACTGCAAAACACAGTACGCGTTCTGTTGAGGGTCACTATCTTTGCTACTAGCGCTTTCAAGCGGAAGGTACAGGCAAACGTTTATGAACTTGCAAACATCTAAAACTGTTTGAGTTGCTAATTCATTCTGTATATAATTAATAAATATATGTGAAACTTGGGAAATATTACATAGCATTAAAAACCCCGATAATCATTTTGAAACACACGTATTGTATTTTTAATAATCGCATAAATTTTAAGGTAAAACAGACTTTAATAAAGGGTTCAAATAGGACTCATTTTTTTTTATTTCAAATTTTTATGCTTTTCGCTATTTTAGTCTAAATATTACATAAATATGTCGTTATTTATAATATTTGATACTTTATCTATTTTTAGGTTTTGACTGTTATTAAAAGTGCTGTTTGAGCAAAAGCAAGCGGATCAAACAAGACCCATTTTCTTAGCAATTATATTCTAAATGCAGTGTACTTTTGATGATAATCATTTGCTCAAGAGGAACTAGGACCAAACATTCTTTCCTCACGTATACTTTTAATGTTAAGGTAAAAAACTCATTTGATCAAGGGGGTCAATTCGAATACAAATCTGTTAACAGAAATTTCTGATATTTTTCCCACTTTTATTATGAATATTGCATAATTAAGTCATTAATACTTAAAAACTGTATAGTATATTTGAAAAAAAATCGCTCAAGAGCAAAAAATTATGCAATCGTTTACGACCTTTTATATTTATAACATCTACTTATTTTATAAAATAAATAATTGAGGTTTAAATGTGTTTTTAATACAAAGTACTGAGAACACAAAATTTACACACTGTTCTCAATTATGTTTAACTTATGGTTATCTTTCTTTTTCATTTCAGAGGATGAATAAGGATGGTATGTATGAATGTAATTGAAGTGAAGTCCTGTACATTCTCAGTTCAACCAATCCTGAGATGTGTGGTTAATTGAAACCCAACCACCTAAGAACACCGGTATCCACGATCTAGTATTCAAATTTGTATAAAAGTAACTGCCTTTATTAGGATTTAAAGCTTAGAACTTTCGACTTCGGAATCAGCTGATTTGCGATAACGAGTTCATCACTAGACCACCAGACCAGGTGGGCTAACCTAATCTACGATATCTTGATAAAACGTATTCCATCTATATATCTCGCATATTAGCGTATGTCTCGGAAATTGAAATTGGCAATAGATCATAAAAATATTTTTAAAAAGAGCAAAAATTTCTTCATTTTTGTATAACTGTAAATTATCATTTAAAACCATTTATAAAAATTGTTCAAAATTAATTTTGTTTAAAATTTGATTAATTTATATTTAGTTTCTTCATGGAACACTTCTACTATTAAAGGAATTATGAGAAATATGTTTTATGATGCCTCATAAAGGTGGAGGATAGAATTTAAATGTAATACTCAATTTTTTAAAAAAAATAATTTTTTTAATGGTTAATTGCTTTCATTACAGAATTACATTTCAGTTTTATTAACTTATGTTTAGTGATATATGAGAACTAACCTAGACTTTAATATAAATGTGTTAGATATACAATGAAATAAAAAAAAAAAATAACAATAATATAGTATGTGATAAAAATGTCAAGAGAGAAAACATATTTAGACAAGTAAATTAATTTTTTATATATAGCGACCTAAATAATGGAAAAGGGATTTTATAGTTCACACTTGTACATTGAGTTGAAGTAGTACGCGTGGGTAAAGGGGAAGTGTGACGTGCACTGAGTGAATTTTCATGTTCAAAATCATGAGCGATGGTTACAAGTTTCAAGTTGGTTAACAACTAAAATAGGTTTAGATAGACTATGCGGTTTGTCGATATCTAGATAAACCAGTTATTATTCTAATAAGGAATACAGACTTACAGTAACGTAACAAATTTATTTATTTATGACAGCTTATTTTTTTTATTTTGTTTCTGTTAAACATTGACATTTATATACAGATAGTTAGGGATTTTGATATTTAAACAAAATAAATTTAAGTGGATAAGCTAGTACCTTCCTTCGTACATACTAGATTGGGGATGATTAATTTGGTCTTGTGGTGGCTTCTAGATCAGTTGGTCTCGGGTTCGATTCTCCTGCAAGTATCTGGGATTTTTTTATCTATCATTTAATGCATTTAAATAACATTTTTTTTATAACATTTTTATGGTTAAAATTTTTCTAACAGCATTACAAGTCATAATATTGAAAAAGAAATATGTTACAACTAGTATAGTAAGTAACTGTTCCATTATAACGTACTTTCTGCTCTTAGTTTTCGCTTACAAATGAGTATGATCAATTCTGTAAAACGTGTTAATAAGACTACTTATCTATAGTAATGTCAAAAAGTTGTATTACCTGTACTAGTACGATGTCAAAAAAAAAGAAATCAATAATGAGAAATTCTAACACTACATCTAATTTAACAAATTTGCTTTAGTATAAATTTATGAAAAGGAAATTTATTAGTTTAGTAAATATTATTTTTTTATAAAAACAGGAAAGGATATGATTTCTAATAACAGATATCTTTACTAAAGAAATTTTACTGAGGAATCACTAATATTATATAACAGCATTAAAGTTAACATTTTTTAAGTATTGATTTCTATTTAAAGTTTATAATTACTTCATTATGGAGTAATTAAAGTAAAGACCTTGTATAAAATTTTACTTATTTTAATTTGAACGTTTATAATTACTAACATTAAGACCGAACATCAAAGCAACTGAATCAGTACATTTTTATTTTTTCTCACAAGTTAAATTTGTTCACTAATCAATGAGAAATTTAAGACCGAATTCCTAGTTCTCAACGTAGTAAAGTTTCTAGACTCCTGTATAGTTCAACATTTAAAACTAAACCCAGAAAAAATTGGCAAGTATAAAATTTTACGGACGAAGAGTTTTTATATTGATGAAAATTCAGTATTTCGTGAATGTTTTAAAGAATTATTCAAATAATTTTTTTTTTGTAGGAAAGAGCGAGCATCAACAGATGTAGTCATTAGCCGGATGGAAATTGGTAGCGTATACCTTGCCTGACTGAGATTCGAACCCGGGATCTCCGCACAAAATTTTGAGCTGTTACCTACTCAGTCACGGAGTTTATTGTTTTAATTAAGAATATATGATAATTTTTATTTTTAACAGACTAAAGACTAAAAATAGGTGGATATTTCCAATTTAAGTAGACACATTATTTCTTTTATTTCTCAATTATTATCTTTAAACACATAATTTTAATACGCTTAATGTTGATCCTTCATACGAACATCATTCTGGATCAAGAGTGGTTTTCTAAGACTGTGTGTGTTTAATTATAAAAAATTGAAAATTTAAAAATAATAGAAATGTTATTTTTTAAATCTTTGAGCAGCGGTTAACTTGGCTTTAATTTAATTAAATTAAAAAAGTTTATTTTAATTATTGCCTTAATTTAATTAATTTTTTTTTTATAGTACCGTTTTTTATTTATTTCTCAAAAGAATTTCCACTTATTTAGTTAAAAAATACATAAGAATATCTAGAGTGGCTAAGCTTAAATTGTAACAATTTAAGCTTAGTCAGTCTAGATATTCCTTTTTATGTAGGTAAATTTCCACATATATTGATTTCTAAAAATTATTTTTGTATACTAGTATATTTTAATAATATCCTGATTCGTTTTACTTCGTCCACGATTTTCTTATTTTGAAAATTTTGTTCTATAAAGATCGTTCTGTTGTGTTAATTACGCTTACACAATTTAAATGAAGTAAAATTTTATTTTCCTGAAAAACAAAATTCAACTCAATTCGAATTCGAAAATCAGTTGTTAAGCAACTGATTTTCGAGATTTTCCGTGATTTGAATCCTAGTAAAAATTAGTTGCTTTTATTCGGATTTGAATAGACAATGGATATCGGTGTACTTTGGTGGTTGAAGTTCATTTTACTACATATTTCAGGAATTATGGCCTGAATCTGTACATGATTACATTACATGTCATAGATGTCACCTCATCTCATATAATTAGGCCTATGGTTGAGGGGGGGGGGGTTGCTTAATTTTTATTAGATGAACAATGTACACGTTTTTTTTTTTTTTTTTTTGTCTTCAGTCATTTGACTGGTTTGATGCAGCTCTCCAAGATTCCCTATCTAGTGCTAGTCGTTTCATTTCAGTATACCCTCTACATCCTACATCCCCAACAATTTGTTTTACATACTCCAAACGTGGCCTGCCTACACAATTTTTCCCTTCTACCTGTCCTTCCAATATTAAAGCGACTATTCCAGGATGCCTTAGTATGTAGCCTATAAGTCTGTCTCTTCTTTTAACTATATTCTTCCAAATGCTTCTTTCTTCATCTATTTGCCGCAATAGCTCTTCATTTGTCACTTTATCCACCCATCTGATTTTTAACATTCTCCTATAGCACCACATTTCAAAAGCTTCTAATCTTTTCTTCTCAGATACTCCGATTGTCCAAGTTTCACTTCCATATAAAGCGACACTCCAAACATACACTTTCAAAAATCTTTTCCTGAGATTTAAATTAATTTTTGATGTAAACAAATTATATTTCTTACTGAAGGCTCGTTTAGCTTGTGCTATTCGGCATTTTATATCGCTCCTGCTTCGTCCATCTTTAGTAATTTTACTTCCCAAATAACAAAATTCTTCTACCTCCATAATCTTTTCTCCTCCTATTTTCACATTCAGTGGTCCATCTTTGTTATTTCTACTACATTTCATTACTTTTGTTTTGTTCTTGTTTATTTTCATGCGATAGTTCTTGCGTAGGACTTCATCTATGCCGTTCATTGTTTCTTCTAAATCCTTTTTACTCTCGGCTAGAATTACTATATCATCAGCAAATCGTAGCATCTTTATCTTTTCACCTTGTACTGTTACTCCGAATCTAAATTGTTCTTTAACATCATTAACTGCTAGTTCCATGTAAAGATTAAAAAGTAACGGAGATAGGGAACATCCTTGTCGGACTCCCTTTCTTATTAGGGCTTCTTTCTTATGTTCTTCAATTGTTATTGTTGCTGTTTGGTTCCTGTACATGTTAGCAATTGTTCTTCTATCTCTGTATTTGAACCCTAATTTTTTTAAAATGCTGAACATTTTATTCCAATCTACGTTATCGAAAGCCTTTTCTAGGTCTATAAACGCCAAGTATGTTGGTTTGTTTTTCTTTAATCTTCCTTCTACTATTAATCTGAGGCCTAAAATTGCTTCCCTTGTCCCTATACTTTTCCTGAAACCAAATTGGTCTTCTCCTAACACTTCTTCCACTCTCCTCTCAATTCTTCTGTATAAAATTCTAGTTAAGATTTTTGATGCATGACTAGTTAAACTAATTGTTCTGTATTCTTCACATTTATCTGCCCCTGCTTTCTTTGGTATCATAACTATAACACTTTTTTTGAAGTCTGACGGAAATTCCCCTTTTTCATAAATATTACACACCAGTTTGTATAATCTATCAATCGCTTCCTCACCTGCACTGCGCAGTAATTCTACAGGTATTCCGTCTATTCCAGGAGCCTTTCTGCCATTTAAATCTTTTAATGCTCTCTTAAATTCAGATCTCAGTATTGTTTCTCCCATTTCATCCTCCTCAACTTCTTCTTCTTCCTCTATAACACCATTTTCTAATTCATTTCCTCCGTATAACTCTTCAATATATTCCACCCATCTATCGACTTTACCTTTCGTATTATATATTGGTATACCATCTTTGTTTAACACATTATTAGATTTTAATTTATGTACCCCAAAATTTTCCTTAACTTTCCTGTATGCTCCGTCAATTTTACCAATGTTCATTTCTCTTTCCACTTCTGAACACTTTTCTTTAATCCACTCTTCTTTCGCCAGTTTGCATTTCCTATTTATAGCATTTCTTAATTGCCGATAGTTCTTTTTACTTTCTTCATCATTAGCATTCTTATATTTTCTACGTTCATCCATCAGCTGCAATATATCGTCTGAAACCCAAGGTTTTCTACCGGTTCTCTTTATTCCGCCTAAGTTTGCTTCTGCTGATTTAAGAATTTCCTTTTTAACATTCTCCCATTCTTCTTCTACATTTTCTACCATATCTTTTTTACTCAGACCTCTTGCGATGTCCTCCTCAAAAATCTTCTTTACCTCCTCTTCCTCAAGCTTCTCTAAATTCCACCGATTCATCTGACAACTTTTCTTCAGGTTTTTAAACCCCAATCTACATTTCATTATCACCAAATTATGGTCGCTATCAATGTCTGCTCCAGGGTAAGTTTTGCAGTCAACGAGTTGATTTCTAAATCTTTGCTTAACCATGATATAATCTATCTGATACCTTCCAGTATCGCCTGGCTTTTTCCAAGTGTATATTCTTCTATTATGATTTTTAAATTGGGTGTTGGCAATTACTAAATTATACTTCGTGCAAAACTCTATAAGTCGGTCCCCTCTTTCATTCCTTTTGCCCAGCCCGTATTCACCCACTATATTTCCTTCCTTGCCTTTTCCAATGCTTGCATTCCAATCTCCAACTATTATTAAATTTTCATCTCCTTTTACGTGTTTAATTGCTTCATCAATCTCTTCGTATACACACTCTACCTCATCATCATCATGGGCGCTTGTAGGCATATAAATGTACACGTTAGAAAAATAAAATAATAATTTAGCAGAGTTTTATCTAAGCGATTTTACCACCACTTTCACCACTTTTCGATGGAGTGGAGCATGACACAAACAATGTTATTCACGTCTAGAGGGACCGTCACTGCCACACACCGCACTCTTAAATCCGTCCATCTACCGCAGACGAAAATCACGTGTTCGACCAAGGTTGTCACAGTACGGACAAAAATCGTAATCGAATGGAAAACGGACACAAATGGGAAACGAACTTAAGGCACCAGAATGCACTTTTTATTCCTTGTAAGAAGTAAAGGAAGTATTGTGATCGCGAAAAATTTCACTTTTCAGATTTCAAAATATCAATTTTGATCATCCTTGAATCCATTTTGAATAGCTTCGGCGTGACGTTGTACGTACGTAAGTGCATATGTATTAACCCACCGGGTTGGTCTAGTGGTTAACGCGTCTTCCCAAATCAGCTGATTTGGAAGTCGAAAGTTACAGCGTTCAAGTCCTAGTAAAGCCAGATATTTTTACATGGATTTGAATACTAGATCGTGGATACCGGTGTTCTTTGGTGGTTGGGTTTCAATTAACCACACATATCAGGAATGGTCGAACTGAGAATGTACAAGACTAACACTTCATTTACACTCATACATATCATCCTCATTCATCCTCTGAAGAATTATCTAAACGGAGGCTAAACAGGATAAAGAAGAAGAAGAAGTGCATATGTATTATCTCGTATAACTCAAAAAAATTAGCCGTAGGATGTTGATATTTTGGATTTAGGACTGTTGTAACATCTAATTGTGCACCTTCTCTTTTTATTGCAATTGTCTAAAAAAAATTGCAAAGTGTCTAAAAAAGCTCAAAATCCAAAATAATTGGATTTTGGACTTTTTCTTAACTGCAGAAATAAGCCCTCATTGAGAGCATTTCAACGATCTATCATAAGTTGTAGTTATTTTCATTGATTTCACTGTTTTAGCTAAACAAAATATTAATTAATGAAATATTTGGATCTTACAAGGGGAATGCACATTGGTTTGAATCAGACTTTATTTCCTATTTTTTTTTTTAGTCCTTTTTTTATTTAAATATATTCATTTATTAATATTTATCAACCTCTGATGGTAAGAAAAAAACTTTATGATAAATAATAATTCAATAATAACAATAAAAAAAATATATATATATATATATATATGAAAAAATATCAGAAGTTATTAATGAAATAAAATTTTATGTACTTCTCATTAAAAAAAAAAAACATACGGATATGTATGTAATTTAGTAGGCGTACAAGGAAGTCATGTAGTGTCCACAACAGATTTTTTGATTTTCGAATTGAATTTTAGTTTTAATAAAATTACTTTCTTTTAGTTTTAATAAAATTACTTTCTTAAGTACCTTTCGAACGAGTAGGTATTTACTGCAGCACAAGGTCTTTGTTGTAATCAAATAGTTATCTATGAAATTGATTCATGTTACAGTTTTACGAGATAACAGAATAAACTGGTTAACTTCCTAAATTCAGTTTCAAAAGGGATTAATTTTTTTTATAATCAGTTATTTGACTGATAAAAGACACGTTAAAAAGTATGAAAATCTGATACTTTATATACAATATTTCTACCGTAGCGAATAATTCTTATTTAGGCTGTTTTCCCTTTCATCTTTTTTTATATCTAACAAATTTCAGTGTGTATTTTTTGTTATATACTATTTCCTGTGATATATAAAAAAAAGGTAACATTATTTCCATATTTCACTCAATTGATAAACGCAGGAAACACAGTTGACCAACGGTTTCCTTGGTAACCAAATAATATAAAAGAAGTTATTGAACACTTCTTACATCAGTATAATACATAAAACATCTCTATAAAACCAGGATGTATATCTATAGGAACAAACTTACCTTCCTTTTCTCACAGAAACTACCTTTCAATGATTATTATGTTATTTTAAATTATTGGGTTGATTTTTTGGATCAGGTAAACTGAACAAAATTTCAAAACTTTGATATTTTGTTAGTTATTTCTCATTCATATCAAATTCAGTAATATTTAAAAAAAAATATAATACACTTTAATAAGGTTAATAAAAATAAAAAAAGTAAATGTAATAGAAATGATTTAAAATAAATGTTACGTATTTACTTTAATTAGTAAATTTAATTAAAAAATAATTAAGAGTAAAAGGAAGATAATATGATGAAAAGAAATACCATATTATTACCGTATATAATAAAACAGGAATTAGATAAAATAATACGCCAAAAGACAAGTAATTTTTATTTTGGTGTATAACTACTTATGCAGGGTAAATAAAATACGAGTACATGTAGAAACAGGTTAGTTAATTAAAGAGAGATTTCAATTAAAAAAACAAATCTCTTAATACCAATTGTAGATTTAAAAATTAAAATACTGGAAGGAGAATAGAAAATAAAGCAAATAACATTGGCTTTTGTTGTGTGGAGTAAGAGAGGTGCTGAAAATTGTATGTGGATCAATAAAGTTTAAAAGGATGAAGGATAAAGGTTTATCAATAATTAAAGACTGCGACAGATTTTATTCTTCCTCAAAGATCTAAATAAATAGACATTTCGACGGTTTTGATTAACTTAATGATAAAAATAAAAGCTAGGAAAAATCTAAGGAGAAACAAAGATTATAATATGACATTAAATAAATGAATGTATGTGCTGAAATTAGGACTGCAGGGAGAATTAAATTAAATCATTATGAAATTAATGTTGACCTCTGAGCGCGGGTGTTAGCGTCTCGGTCTTTCGTCGGAGGTCTCGAGTTCGAATCCGGTCAGGCATGCCATTTTTTATGCTTTACAAATTTCCATTTTCATATTCCCAAGCACAAGCTTCTTTATCAGCTTCTGTGGCGAATTAATTCATAAAAAAAAAAAAAAAAATTGTTTACATTTTATGAAAAATGTTTCAATATTCTATTTTACCAGAAAATTTTCTAAATTACGGAGAGCAATCTAGTTTTTTATAAGCTAGAAAATCACATATTTTCACACCAATTTTATTGATTTGATGAAATTACTCGTATTGTAGAATATGAGCTAAAATATATTTTCTGATGTAATAAAATTATTTTACATCCTATATCTTAAATTATCTGTATTGTTATTGTATTTCCTTTTAACAGTATCATATACAAATAATTAAAAATAATATTGAATATCATAGAAGTCCATAAAAACCTTAATTTTTTTTTCTTCAATTCTTCTTAATTTTAAAGTTTGTTAACCTGTGCTTTATCAGGCGATCCTGTAACGTCACATTTTATCTTATCCCAGTTACGTCCTTTCATTATTTAATTTCTTATGGATATTTTTACGACAATTCAATAAAAACCTTTTTAATTTTTACTAAATTAAATATGCATATTAATTTAATATGGTTTTAGGTTTATATCTCAACGTTTATGAGAAGAGATACGCTAAATCTGAAGAAATTGGAGATACGCTAAATCTGAAGAAATTGCTTTTTACACGACTGCCCAAAAAGGACTGTAATGTATTTAGGGTGTATGTATGTATTTTGTTCCACGTACCAGCTCAACAGTTGAACCGATTTAGATGTGTGACCCCAACCCACCGGGTTGGTCTAGTGGTTACCGCGTCTTCCCAAATCAGCTGATTTGGAAGTCTAGAGTTACAGCGTTCAAGTCCTAGTGAAGCCAGAGTTATTTTTACATGGATTTGAATACTAGATCGGTGTTCTTTGGTGGTTGGGTTTCAATTAACCACACATATCAGGAATGGTCGAACTGAGAATGTACAAGACTACACTTTATTTACACTCATACATATCATCCTCACTCATCCTCTGAAAAATTATCTAAACGGTAGTTACCGGAGGCTAAACAGGAAAAAGCAGGAAGGAAGATGTATGACCCCGCGTTGAAATCCTTGCGTTACCTTGAGTGTTACAGGCTATAATATATATATGTTTAAAAACATTTTAAAAAATTTATAGAAAAAAAATTGTACTATATACAAAATTGCCACCTGCATGCTCATTAATTATCCTGTATTAGTAATTATCCTATATTAAAAAGCAATGTTTGTCAGCAATTTTTTTTTTTGGCAGCCGCGATTTTAAATTTTAATTTGTTTTTTCTATTGGTCCAAATCAGAAGAAATCTAGATTTAGGTTTACTTTTAAAAGTGTTGATGTTACATTTAGAGCTGATTAGCGCTTAGTGTAATTTGACCAACTTCCAAACGTCTCTGGAGTTCATGACGTCAATAAAAAGGTTAACTCGCTTTTCACAGATTTTTTTCTTTGCACAAAATTTATTACACTTCTTATTTAAATGGAAGTACTGCTTTAATATATAATTCAGCAGAAGTTAGTTTTTCTATAATATTTTAATTTGTTGATTACTAATTTTTACTTTCTTTCGGATGGTATGGAAAAGTTCCTTTCTTTAATATCTTCAATGTTACATATCTAAAGGACTATGTCAATAGTGATTTATCATTGATAAATTACTATAATTGAGCATAAGCCTAAGCATAAGTTACTGCTTGGAGGATTTACTAATTATTTAAAAGAAGTTACAATATTTTTCAGTTTTTTTTTTTGTTCAGGACTTGTCGTTAATGAAGGATGAAAACTTTTATGAATTAGCCGCAGTAAAAAAAAATTGCTGCGCAAAAAAATTTCATTTAACCAATTAAAATAAATAAAATTTTGTTACCGACAAATTATGGAAAATAGAATTAAGATATTTATTTAATAAAAGTGAATGGATTATTTATTTTTTGTAATTGTAATTTGACTTGACTTTACTGCAGAACGTTTAATATAATTACAGAGGAGCAACCAAAGTAGCAACTACGCGTATATTGTTCTACAGAAAATATCAATTAAATGCTCTTTATATTGTTATTATCATATGGATTATGTTCATCTTTTAGTGCACATAGGTTGGTTTTTTTTTATACATCTGGAGTTTCCCCACCTCCAGTAGCTGGACACACAATTAAGCATAAACAGCTCCGGGGGGTACTTTCGCCTCAAACTATCTTGGAAGAACGCAAAGCCCCGCCCAGGCAGCCGGTTCTGCACGGAGAGAACCCCGGTTTCATCCGGCGACACTGCATCCTTCACCAAGCGGAGGAGATCAGTGTACGACCTCCCCTCCGCCTTGACCACCACCGTGGTGGTCGGTGGCCCCGCCGGTCGCGTCTTGCTTTGCGGCATCAATGTTGAAGACGGACGCAACAAATGAACAAAATTCCGCTTCCCTACCCGCCTACACGTATAATCAACGATGAGCCTTAAAATCTGACCGGCCAGCCAGGATGTCTGTAGACCGATCGACTCTGTCCATCATTCAGCACTTGGGAAACTGATTTGCAAATGACAGAGGCCATTCCACGATCCCCAACCGTAAAATCGATTACTAAAACTTAATCCGTCCTCCAAGATTTATCTTACATGCATCATCTCCGCCAGATAGACCGCGGGTTGTCGATCGCTCAAGAAGGACCCACCCTTAGTCTACCAGCACGAGCCAGGTTCTGAATCCACGGAGTTCTCTGGAACATCATAGCGTTTTGAGGATTGTCGACCCCAACCGCCATATCAATAACCCAAACGGATCCAGCACCTTCTTCCAATTCTGTAGCATCTTCTATCAGGGCTGAAGATTGGAAGAAGTCTTCAGGCCAGCCCCTCAAAACCAGCCGTTCGAGCTCTCCGTTGGTGGCCCCTCATCAATCGCCCGTCCAAGATCTTAGATCTTCATCCGCCCAAGCCATGTTCTGCCACAGGTCTCCGTCCGGTGTCTTTGAGGCTACATCCATGATGAAGTAAGTCTGTGTGGCCTCATCCACCATGTCCAGTTGTGCAGGCTGCCATGGCTGAGGCCTATTATAATTTTTCTAATAACAAGTTATTTGCCTGTTATAAATAAAAGAAAAAAAACTAGTTACTCATTTAAGAGACAAGAATAAAGTTTTATTATTAAATATGGCTTCACTAACTGCATTGGCTCAGTGTACAGTAAGAATTTAAACATAAATTTAACTGGTACTGAGCAAACAAATAAATTTTAAGTTAAAACAAAAATGTATTATATAATGGTTAACCAAACTTCTAAAGTAGCCGATAAGGTTAAATAAATTTAGGTTTATAACCATTTATATTTATTCCAAATAACTCTTCAAACCTCATTGTACTTTCAATATTATTACGTTAATATACATGCATGCGAGCGCATTATGTGCGTATTAAATGTGTTTTCTCAGTCGTGCGATCGAGGACCTACAATTTCCAATAAACCACAAATTGGTTAGCAATACGTGCGCTGAATTTGAAAACTGTATTAGTATACGGTAAATTTCGTTTTATATAAATTGAGCAGTTCCTTCTCTCTACTGATGTAATTAATAACAAAAAATAGAATAAAATGTTCCTATGTACATGTTGATTACTTTACAAAATGTCTTATTTAATAAATAAGATAGGAGTACGTAACTGAAATGTAAATTAGAATATTTTAAAAGCAGCTGTACGATAAAAATGTTCAACATTATTTTGTTGATTAACACTCTTATTTTCCTGTGTGTAGGAACAATGTTTCTACTAATGCATGTTTTTTCTCTATAGAAAGGGATAAATTATTTTTTCCTTTATTATATGTTTCTGTCGTTATTATAGCGTCTTTATGAAACATACAAAGAACCCGATGAAGTAGCTCCAGAACTACTACTATTGCTTTGTATGAGAGTAACAATGTTCACTATGTTTTGTATATATATATATATATATATATATATATATATATATGTTACCGTGAAAGACCAATATCTGGAAAATATCGGTATTCTCCGGTGAATATCGACACATAACAAATTCATCGATGAAAGACAGAAATATTTGCTTGTATTTTTATACATTCGGATCTTTGCCGGTATATGTCGATAAACACAGATAAGCTCTGGTTGAAAGGAAAACTAGAAATTAAAAAAAGTCACACAGTATCAATCTCTAAGGTAAATAGATTACGAGAAACACTCGTATAAAAGGAAGTTTAAATTTAAGCAATATATAACCTACGCTCGCTTTGCTCGCTAACCTCGTCTAATTAAAGATAAATTAGAAATTATATACATTATTCTTCAACACTGAAGGCAATTAATAAAATTTCTCCATTTATAAAATGAAATTAATCAAATTTTCAGCATTTATAAACTGAAAAGGCCAATCAGGATTTGTAGAATATGTTAACTGGATGGATGAACGATAACGATATAAATAAATGGTCAGACGGTTTGTCCTTTGTTCAATGTTTTTATAAAAATATTTTTAATCAGCTTTCACGATCAGTGAATACTAAATGCAGTGAATTTGATTATTGCGTTCATTATTGGAGAATAACATATATAATTTGTATATTTAAAGTTAGACGAGGTTAGAGAGCAAAGCGAGTGTAGATTTTATTTGGCTTAAATTTAAAGTTCCTCTTTTTACGAGGGTTTCTTGTAATCTATTTACCTTAGAGATTAGTATTGGGTGATTTTTATTTTTAGTCATCGTTTCGACCCTTACCAGAGCTTATCTGTGTTTGTCGACATATCGACATATCGGGGAAGATCCGAATAAGCAAATATTCTTTCACCGATGTATTTGGTATGTATCGACATTCACGGGAGAATATTGACATTCTCTAATTTCTGTATATTTCATGTATATATATTTACTTGTATATATACATGTATACACACACATACACACATAGAGAGAGAGGGAGAGAATCCTCGTCTAATTAACAAGGTATCACTCCAATAAATAGATTTTTCAAGATGTTACTTGAATTTTGATGGGATTGACATGCTGATATGTAGTGGTGAATTAGGTAAGTAATGGAAACAACAAAAAATTTCTTTATTTTCTTTAATACCACTAAACCTATATAAATAGATGCTCGGTGCTTGTTTTTTTTTTGGGAAGGGGGCTGTATCATTTTCAAGAATTGCTTATGCCCAAGTTTAGGTCAGTTAAAATATTTGGTTGCGGGAAATAACAAAAAGTGTAATTATTTCCTATTTTTGTGCCGGTTATTTTATTAATTTGTCACTATTCTTTTGTTCTTGTAATAATTTTTTATTTATTTTCAGTTTATCTTCTGTATAATAAGGCTCTAATTATCTCGTTCATTTATCTTTTACGTTATAGATTTTTAACTTTTATCTATCCTTCCAGAATCAGGGCACACTAACGTACTAAACTAATCCAAGTTACCGCATGAATAGATTACCTATTAATTTTCTTTTTAAAATACTCTGAAAATAAATCTTTCGTATTTGATAATAATTTATTTCAAACTGTAATAATTCATTTAATTTAAAACAAACTTCTGTAGAAATGGATTATTTTAATTTAAAATTCTATCTAATTCGTTACCATCGTTGAGAGTCTAAGCGTTCTAGAGTCGTCATTAGAGTCAACGATATTGAGTGATATTAAGTGATATAGTAAACGATATTTGGTAACTGAATATTTTCAGTTTTATCCTATGTTACAGGATAAAGTATTTCAAAGAACTTTCTATTTCATAAATCTGTGTTTGGTTGCCATTGATTTCTTATTGTATGAAATCTAATCCTAAATTTTATTAATCGGCTTTTGATTTCTTTCTTTCCTTATTCCTTCTTTGTAATTTATTTTCTTAAACCAACGATACAATTTTTTCATTTCTTGTGTTATTCACTTCTTAGTATTTCGATAAAGATATTTATCTGCTATTACAGTTTTTGTACTTTATTTTTTGTTTGTATTCTTGATTTTTCCATTCTCGTTTCGATTGTTTATTTTTTTATAGGAAAATAAGATTAATTTAAAAATCTTTAAAATTCATTTTAATGCGTTCAAGACGTAATAATTGATAAATAGTTTAATAAGTTATATCCGTCTATGAGAACTTTCTATATGATTTCAATTTACTTTTAACGAGTTTCGGAATTCTGTTTCATTTTCAGAAAACCACTCACTGGAGATCGTCATCACATCAAAATATATTCTGTTGATCTGAAAGGGGGAACATTCTAGTCAGCATCCTAACCAGTGCATTTAAGAATCTCTTCCCATATCACTAACAGTGAGAGAACCCTAAAGGTACAATACCTGTACTGTTATAATTAGGGATTTCCAAGATTAAATGTAATGGTTGCGAATGTCTTTATTTAGGCGAGACAGGAAGACATATTATAAAACGGTTCAAAGAAGATCTACTTAACCAAAAGGTCGTTTCTAATAAATCTAACTACGCGCGCCACATTATGGTTCGCGGTCATACGTAATCTGATTTCGAAACCAATTTCTTACCACTGCTTATATGTAAGAAAGGTAGATACATGAATGCGGTCGGGGAATGTGATATCTATAAAGCATATAAAAATAGTTTAATTCATTCACTGAATGATCATTTAAAATTCCAATCCTTTTCGATTAACGGTAGGCGGTAAAAACACAGAATGGCGGGGGGCAATAGCAGCGGCTACACTGCACAAGTTCTTTAATCGCTCTACGTGGACGACGATGTTCACACGTCACGTTTATTCGTGGTTTTATGTGTTGTTGATTGTGTTATGAGTTTGTTTATTTATACGGGTGAGTTTTTTATTTATTTTGATGTGATGACGACCACCAGTGTGTGATTTTTCTGAGGATACAATGTAGTTCCGAAACGCGTTAAAAGTAAGTAGAAACCGTTTATAAAGTTCACCTAGATGGATATAATTGATTATATTTTATTACATTTAACTACTTTAAATAATTTTTAACCACTAAATCTTCGGTTGTTTGTTAAAAAGTTGAAAACATCACTATAATCATGGTTTATTTTTTGGTTAAATAGGAAACCAACTCCGAAAAAGGAAAAACAATAAAAATGGAGTTTTCTTTATTATTTCTTCAAATCTTAACAAATTAACAGAAATATTTTTTGTTTTTGATTCATATAAAGGTGAAATATAGTTGTATTTGTTAATTTTATTAGATTAAAAAAAAAAAATTATTATTAAATCAGATTTATACGATTGACAATACATTCATTCTATTTAGTATTTCTAATTCAATATTTTAGTTGGTTTCTATAGAGTTTAATTTTATTTTTAAACAGGACTTAAAGTAGCCTAACTTAAATAAAATTACTGAATACAAATTATTCTACAAAAGGCAAATCATTCGTTAAATATAACGTCATTTTTATTTGAAAGCGTCTTTAAAGTGCCACTTGTAAAACATATAAGGAACTCTTTTATAAATAAAAAAAAAGAAGTATAAATAAAATGTGGGCTGCGGGATTGTAAAAAATTCCATGCACGTTATTTCGCTACAGAAAGATCAATTCAAATAAGTTCAACTCAACGTTAAAACCAAACAATGTCGGACGTTCTAGAATCGTTGAACTGTAAAAGTGCTTCTCTGCATAAAACTACCAAATTTTAATTTGTAAATTTGCAAAATTACACTTAATTGAGTTTAGTTAAATTAAAAAAAAAATAAATAAATAAATAAAATTTTTAAAATACTTATGATGATTATAAGAGATTCAATCAAATTAAAACCAAAGAGAAAAAAATGTTTTGGTTGGTTACATAAAAATAAAAAATAAAAAACTAGTATTTTAATATGATTCCTTCAAATAAAAATAAAAATTTGTAATTAAAATAAGTTTAAACAAAATTTAATTTTCAATTTAATTATTTGGGAAATGAAATAAAAGTAATTGAAGTATAAAAAGAACTGAAATTAGGAGTATTTTGGTAAGATTATAAAATGATTTAAGTAGTCACTAACATTTTTAAATTGGGTATATTCATTCACTGTTGTTGAAATAGATACTGATTATAAGAAAAACATAAAAAATTATATATATAATTTTTTATATAATATTATATAAAATATCCATACTGAAACAATTAGTACAGTTATAGTTGTGGATGTACAGTTATAAAAATTGTAAAAAAAAACACAGGTACAGTTTTTACAGGTGTAAAAAACATAGGATAATATACGAAGTTATGATGTAAGATAGAACTATCAAACTAGAATTAGGAAGATCGAAAATTAATGAAAACTTGTTTCGTTAGGCTCAGCTGGAAGAAATAGCTTTTCCGTTACCTAACGAAAGAATATAAAGAACATGTATGGTGGAATCTTCTAATACTGGAATAAGATTATGTGTTAAATAATCTATAATAAAGAGCTGATATAATTTTGTATAACAATAATAATTACGTAAAAATAAATAGTTAAGTAGTAAAAGTTATTCTCTAACATACATATTTATGCGCATACTTTAAAATACAAATTATAATTATCGAATATTATTCATATTGATCAACTGTTAGCTTGTCGCAAAGATATGTTCATAACGGTTTTTGAACACTTTTCTACATTTTAATAAAAAAAATAAAATAAAACTCCCTTATCGGTACGCCGGAAGGCGGAGGTAGATTTCACCGCTGCTATGTAGGGGATACAAAGGGTTTCCACCTTAAAGTTAAGAAAAACTTGAAGTTTACTCAATTCGGCAATGGTTGCATGTGAAATAAAGTTTCACATGTTTAGCGTACGAAAAGCCCTATTTTCTTACAATTTCAGCAAAATTTTGGTCATTCCTTGCCGTAAGGGTTGTTCATATCAAAAGTTGTTTCAGATATAAATTTTAGGTAATATTTAGAGGGCTAAAAACCACTTTAAACCGATTCGATACTGTGCTTATTAAGGGAGATAAGATTTGTCTTCGAAACCCAATTTTTTCCACCCCCTGGGCCAGTAGTTGGTGATATCAAAAAACTTTACTTAGATAAATTTTAGATCCTTATTCAAAGAAGAGTAGGAATTTTAAGCGAATTCGATATTTTAGCTAATAAGAAAGTTATAGCAATGTTTTATTTTTTCAGAAAAGCTCCTCCATTTCTACCCCCATGGTTCGATTTTGCTCATTACCGAACGTTATATGTCATGTATCAATTTGAAAGTGATTGGCGCAAAATTACGGCAGTTATCGTGTCCGGAACAAAATGAAATATATATATAAACCTTGAATTGATGGTGGTTTTGGGGGTCAGGGGGTTGTAAAACGCGAAGATATATCAACATTTTCCGGTAGTCGAATCCTGGTACCCATTAAAACAGGTAGCTTTCTTATGAAATCTACCTAAAAATCAGATGGTAGCAAGTCGTTGAAAATGCAGAAAATGATCCTGGCGGTCTTATTTTTTTCAAATAGTCCAATAACGACGCAAAAAATGATATTAAATTAATGATTAACAATCATTTTTCGTTTAGGAATCAATTGATATAATAATCTTCATGATTTTCTTCAGCCTGTCTTAACAGAGGACGAAAGGAAAGTAGATAATTCTTGGAAAGGCTTACAGGCTATATTTTTTCTATCCAAAACTGTAATTAACAGTTTGATGATTTCTGATTTCAAAACAGATCTGCCTTTTTTTGATCACTAAAGTAGTCTTTGTTTATTTTAGAATCATGGTAAATGAACCTATCAGTCGTCACTATTACATTCAAAAACGTATTTAATTTAAAACTGATTTTTTTCTTTTGAGAAAAATTTTATACTAATAGTTGTAAATGTCCATTTTAACTCTTAGAAAATTTTTATTTCTTTTAATACTATTTATGAATATATTACTGTTCGTTATGTGATTACTGTAATTTTCACTTTCATTTGATATATATTATTTTTCAAATTTTTATTGGTGTTGGGATTATTACTATTCTGAATAGTTTTCAAAAGACTGCAATGAAAAATAAATCTAGAGATATTAGAATAGTAGACCTGAGAGGCCGTAAACCTTTTGTAATTGAAAAAGAGCATCAAAACGTTTTTTCAAAGTACTAATTATTTTGGCTACAATAGTCTTATAAAATAATCTTGTTGTAGGAAAAAATATCTTTGTTTATAGGCTCTACCTTTAAGTGGTAAATATAGTTATATATAAGTTAAGAAATTTGTTTAGAATACTGTTAGAAAAGATCGATTCAATAATCGAAAAATGGCAAATCAAACACCAATTTTTCACTCATTAATTTTTTGTTTAAAACAAAAAATTAAATTATTCTGTGCTGTAATGTAGTTGGTTAAATGGAACCACGCTTCACCCTTGAGGTAAACATTATGTAATATTACAAATGTAGTTTTAATAAACAATTACTTGCGTTTATTAATCTGTAGAATATTTATTGATCTTTACTGATATTTATGGAAGTAATTTTAAGGATCATACTGCTCTTGAAACTATATATTTAAAAAAAAAAAATAAGAATTATGATCTGACGTAATGATTAAGATAACAATTTTCTAGGAAAGTAAAGCAGTTGGTTTTTAGTCATCAACATCTTGATCCGTTAGCAATCAAGACACCTCAGCACGTCTTTACCTTCTACTCAGTAAATTTTACGAATGATCTCGGAAACGTTCTATGCTTGATATTTTCGGAACACAAGTATCAGGAAACGTATCTCGAAATAATTTTTTCTTCTGAAAAAGTATTTGTTCACAGATAATTTTCTAAAATATAATTTCGTTACTCTTGTGAAAAAATAATTTTACATCTTTGCACAACAATATTTTAGAAAACAAGATTGACTAAATGAAGGAAAGAATGCCACGTTAAAAAAAAATTCCTTACATATCTTTATTGCTGAGAGGTATATTTCCAAATTTTTGATTAAATTATTTTTGAACCACCAGTTGTAAAGTTTCAGAAAGTGTAAAAATATATATGTATATATGCAGATGTCAATTTGGGTATATTATATTATATTTTGTAAAGTATAAGTATTTCTTCCTAATTTTAAATTGAAATGTATATGACTATGCAGTATTTTTACTCTTGTTTCATGCATTATTATGAATAGTAAATATTGATGTTTTATACTTCTAACATCATGAAATTGCATTTTTAACAAGGTTATTTAGACGTAAAATTACTTGTAAATATTTCGAATTGAAATACTAAATTATTGACAAACTTAAATCTAAGTAATTAGGTATTGTAACTTGATAAACTTTTTTATGAAATATTTTTAATTTATCCTGAAATTTTAATTGGATTTTTCTATTTCAATATGTGATTACAATTCAATAAAAACTAGAGAGAATTGATCATATAGAACGTTTTATGCAATTCAGCATAGAATACTATGTTTTTTATTTGTTGATTCATTGCATCCCAGATCCCAGTATACAAGCGGTTTGATATATATATATATATATATATATATATATATATATAGAGAGAGAGAGAGAAAGAGAGAGATGTAAAATATTCATCCGGTTATTAGACAGATATAACAAATGGTAAACCATGTAGAAATTTCGTTTTATTCATTCAATCAAGTATCACTGATACATAGTTAATCTTTCATAATCAAGAGATTTTATTTTTTGCTGAATGTAGTATTATTTAACATTTTATTAGTTAGCTGAAAAAAGTGTTTGGAACTCAGTCATGCACAACATTTTTATGAATTTAGTATTACAATTAAAAAAAAATTAATGTACTCATAAAAGATGAAAAATTGATATTACGAACCAATATCGCACTTAAATTTTTAATTTGAATATGTTTATTTTTATAAATTTACACGTTAAAATATTTTTTTAATAATTCCTGTTTCTTTGTCGGTTATTTAGATCCATTACTTGTATTAATTTTATCATGATTACTAAAATATGAAAGATAATCACTATATTTAATATACATAACCACCCACCGGGTCTAATGGTGAACTCGGCATCGCAAATCGGCTGATTTCGAAGTCGAGAGTTCTTAAGTTCAAATCCTAGTAAAGACAGCAACTTTTCCTGTTTTTTTGTTGGTTATTTAGCTCCATTACTTGTATTAATTTTATCATGATTACTAAAATATGAAAGATAATCACTATATTTAATATACATAACCACCCACCGGATCTAATGGTGAACTCGACATCGCAAATCAGCTGATTTCGAAGTCGAGAGTTCTAAAGTTCAAATCCTGGTAAAGACAGTAACTTTTATACGAGTTTGAATACTAGATCGTGATTACCGGTGTTCTTTGGTGGTTGGGTTTCAATTAACCACTCATCTCAGGTATGGTCGAACTGAGAATGGACAAGACTACACTTCATTCACACTCATACATATCATCTTTATTCATCCTCCTAATTAATACCTTACGGTGGTTCCGGAGGCTAAACTGAGTAAAAGAGAATATAAATAACCAAATAATCCTTAAAAGAAATTATTGGATAACCGTCAATGAACCGAGCTTTCAGATCAGCTTTCATTAAGGTAAAATCAGTGAATTTCATTCATAAAATATTTGAATAAAATGAGTGATTTTTTTTTTTTAAATTCAGTCTTTTCCCAAAGCTTCCTCATTCCCTCTGCTGGTCTTTTTCTTCTTTCTTCATTCTATTTTGAAATTTTTTTTTAGGTTTTATTTTTTTCTTGAAACTTAGATTCTCCAATAATTTCCTAAATGTATCTTTGTCATATATAAACATTTTTTACTTTAGTTTATGGAGGTCTTTTTCGATCTATTTACCAGTTTTATGTTTTTTCTTTCATAAATAAAATTAAAAATGACAAGAATTAATCGTAATAAAATTCTAAATATAGAGGAATCAAAATTAAATGCACATATATTGACACAAAATAGCCAAAAACTTGGTTTAAATATATCCTATGAAAAAACAGAATTTATGACCAATAATAAGAACTGTGTAGAAGAAATAATTTTTGAAAAGGGACAAAAAGTAGACATTGTAAGAAAATTTAATTATCTTGGGGAGACAATAACACTAATTGTACTAGAAAAAGAATGAATTAAAAATAGCATTTGTTAAATGAAAACAGCATGTAGATTGTGAACGGAGGAATTCATAATCTATAAAACTAAACTAAGACACTATAAAACAGTAATTTGTCCAGAAGTCTTATATACAAGGGAGTGATTAGGAAAGTTTAATGTAAGAAATCTTGTAAAAGCAGTAAGAAGAATCTTAAGGAAGATTATTGGGCCTAAAAGAATAGAAGAAGGTTATAGGCTAAAATTTAACAAAACAATTTAGCAATAATTAAAGATTTAGAAAAGGAAAAGCGGGAAAGAAGAGTGAAGTTTTTTAGTCATACTTATAAAATGAGTGACAACAGACTTACAAAACAATTATTTAACTTTTAAAGTAGTAGAAGAACAAAAATAGGGTGGCGCCGAGAAGTAAACTAAGATATAGAAAAACTAAATAAAGAATGGAAAAATATAATAACAAAGAAAGTGGAGTTTCAAAAAACAACTTAGGACTTCTAACTAGATGAAAAGGAAAAATCAAAGAACAGCTACAGAAAATTTACAGAAAAGCAAAGATAAGCGCTCAAGAATGAAAAATTACTGGAAACAACGAAAAGAAGAAAGAAACTGCAACGAGATCTAGAAAGAAGAAGAAGGAAATTAAAAACGCTTTTTGCCAGTCTGTTGTGGTTGGCAAAAGAAATACATATTTGGCTAACCCAGCATCATCAGTATTTTTGTTGCGGAGATGTATGCTATAAATATAATTAGTCCAACATTCTGACACGTACTTGCCTGCTTAGATTCCATTAATGCCCTACATACTATTAATAGACACCCAGACACCCTATTTTCTGTGAGATTCAGTGTGTTATTTTTAAATGATTCAACGTAATACAAATGTGAGCATTTGTTGGATCCCTAGTCATATTGGAATTTCAGCTATTCATTTACTCCAGACACCCTATTGTCTGTGAGATTCAGTATGTTATTTTTAAATGACTCAACGTAATGCAACTGTGAGCTTCTGTTGGATCCTCAGTCATATTGGAATTTCAGGAAATGCGTGCGCTGATAGTGTGGCAAAAGAGGCTTGCTTGTTTCTAGGTCCCTTTCACTAATCGCGTTATTTTCAACGAACTTGCCTGTTTTCTAAAGAGGGTGGTTCATGATGAGTGGCAAAGTGAATGGAATGCTGCCATCCACAATAAACTTTGTCCAGTTAAGAACACTGTGTCACTGTGGAGCTACTCATGCAGGAATAACCGTCGAGAGGAGGCTATTATTTGCTATTTACAAGTAGGGCACATTAGGCTCACTCATGGAACCCACCGGGTTGGTCTGATGGTGAACTCGCCAACGCAGATTAGCTAATTTCGAAGTCGAGAGTCCTTAGGTTCAAATCCTAGTACAGACAGTTACTTTTATACGGATTTGAATAGTAGATCATTGATACCGGTGTTCTTTGGTGGTTGGGTTTAAATGAACCACACATCTCAGGAATAGTCGACCTGATACTGTACAAGACTTCATTTACATTGATACATATCACCCTCAGTCGTCCTCTGAAGTAATACCTTAGGGTGATTCCGGAGGCTAAACAGATAGAAAGAAGGCTCATTCATGGATATCTGATGATTCAAATAGATCACCCGTTTGTTCCGCTGTGACTCCAACAAACTGTACCCCACATCCTTGCGGATAGTGTCTGTTATGCGGCATTGCGTTACAAGTTTAAACTAGGGGCTGTGAAATATGTTACGGGACAATGAACCTAACTTTTGTTTTACGAATTCATATGATACTCCATTTATGTTCAAAATTTGAGTTTTCTGTAGCAAGTTTTAGCTGTTTATATCATTTTGTGCTCAGCAGATGGTAATCTTATTGTTTTAATTTAGGTTATTAATGTAATATTTCATGCAGTATTTTTCGTTTTAGCATGCGTCACAGGCGTTTTCCATTTGTGCTGTGTTTTTAGATTGCTGGGTTAATTCAATTCTAATTGCCAATTTTTAATATTTATTTATTTACAATATAAATATCGTGTCCCGGCGCTGATAACGTCACTTCTTTGTACTCCCAGAAAAAAGAAAAAAAAGTCTATTATTTTTTATTCTATATAGATATCAATAGAATTTTATCCTTTTCCTTACTATCTCTTTTTTCAATATTTTATATTTCTTGATATAACTCTTCCCATTTTCTTACTTTGTACACACCATTCTTATATATCGGACGATATACTGTTCTGAGAATTCTTTTTTCAACTCTGCTTATATTTTTTGCTAAAAATGTTTGCAGTGTTTCTAAACTATATAAAATATATAAATTATGTGATATAACAAAAACGTTTATTACATTTATGTTTCTTTAAGGAGACGATTTACCAAAAAATTGAAAAGTAAAAGTTTGTTTTTTTTAAATAATTATTGGCTCAAAAATTGTTTAACATTTATAATATAAATAAATTGATGTGGACACCACATGACTTTCTTGTACGCTGTTAAATTACATGTACAGATTTTTTTTTTTTAAATGAAAAGTAAATGAAATTTTATTTCATTAACAACTTCTGATATTTTTTCATACATATATAATTTTTTTTTGTTATTGAATTATTATTCATCGGTAAAGATTTTTACCTTCAGAGGTTAATAATTATTAATAAATCAATATATATAAATTTAAACAAAAGTAAAAAAAAAAAAAATAAATGTATATGAAGTAGGATTCGAACTGATGTGCCTTCCCCTTGCAAGATCCAAATATTTCATTAATTAAAATTCTATTTGACTATAACTATGGACTCAATGAAAATAAGTACCTGTTATGATAGATCGTTGAAAAGCTCTCAATGAGGGCTTATTACTGCAGTTAAGAAAAAGTCCAAAATCGAAATTTTTGGGATTTTGGGCTATTTTGGACACATCCCTCTCATCACAGGACGAGTTTCTTCGGCACCTTCGCAAGACGATAGGTGAGTCAGTCATTGTTGTCGTCCTATCAATGCGGTCGGCTTACGGCTCCACTTTGGTGGTTACATTGGCTGTCACGCTCATCCTGGCGGACATATTACTGTCTGGCGATTTCGAATTGGGTGGGTGGCCCGTCGCATGGTGCGGCATACATCCGACGACCATTGCTACAGATGTTGGAATTCAGGCAATTGGGTCAAGTTCTGTTCTGGCGCAGACAGAAGCGGCCATTGTTTTAAATGTGGTAAGGCTGACCATTTACGCAAGGACTGCAAGCAGGACCCTAGACCCTTACCCTTCAAGTCACATGGTCATACGCCCTGGGATCGGGGATGTAAGATGGCTCCATCGGCATCTGGAACTCCTTCTTCATACGAATATCACGGTATCTGTGAAGGACAGTCCCATCCGGGTGTGGGTGGGAGGCCTCGGTCTCCCGCTTACGATGATCCAGTGGGGAGGAATTCCCTTGCAGTACAGCTGGGGAGGAAGTAAGACCTAGTCCCGGTGAGGAATTCTTTCGGGGGGTTCCCCATTAGATTTAGGCAAGTCATAAGACCGAGCCCCGGTGGGAGGATCCTTTGGGATCCTCTCATTAGAGCCATGGTGCCTAACAGACCGAGTCTCGGCTATCTCGCGGGAACTTTGTTTCCGACGATGTAGTTAGAGGCAGTGGTACCCCTGGGAGATGAATTTATGCTTAGTTGCGTGTCCGGCTCCGGGGGGACGGTGAATAAAAGAAGAAAAAAATGGAACATACTAAGGAACTAGTTCACTGAATTTAAAAAAAAAACGTAATATTATTGTAATAAAATCTAATTACAGACTTGTATAACGATTAGAAAAGTTAAGGAATGAGGAGGTTGTAGAAAATATTGTTGAAATAATAGTTAAAATAAGTAATGGTAAATCGTTAAAGAAATGGTACCAATACTGTTTTAGATGTAAAATCTTTTAAAACATTTCTAATGTGTACGTTGCAATCGGTTCCATTAGTGAACAATAAGCAACCTCCATGGCCCAATGATATAAGGATAATATGAATGAGGTATATATAGTCTTGTACAGACTAAGGCCGACCATTCCTGAAATGTGTGTTTACTTGAGCCCCAACCATCAAAGTATCTAATGTATAATTTTCAAATCCATATAAAAAGAAACGGTTTTGAATACTAAATGTTGGATACTAATGTATTTTGGTGTTTGAGGTTCAATTAACCACACATGTCAGGAATGATCGGCATGAATCTGTACAAGCCTACACCTCATTTACACGTAATTTACTAGTTAGAACTATTAATTTATAAGACTAATGAAGTTATTATATAAATTACATAAGGAAAGAATTTCTGACCTACAACTAGAAATGAAAATTCTTAATATGCATCTAAGGAAAAAATATCGATGTAGATCAAATAGGAAATGAATCGTTAAAGTTTACACACTTAATCAATGAATCGTTAAAGTTTACACACTTAATCAATGTGAAGGAAATAATGATTATAATGAAATATTTATAATAGTTTTTTATGATGATGTAAATCTGTTTCGTGTAACTAATACTTTATAGCCGAATAGTAGTATAATTTTTGGGTTGCTACAGCGCACAAGAAGCTATTTTACAAGATGACCTACTTGCATAAATAACATAATTTTCATCGAGTTTAAAGTTTAAACAGTATACAATATATAAACATAAATCTGAGGTTGAAGCTAGACTTCTCAAAAGCAAGAAAGTCCGTGAATTTATATTATATATTTGTGTGTGCTACTTTTTGCTTGATTTTATTGGTTATTTGACCAGTTGAAAACATTATTTCGATTACGAGATAATCTTGTAATCTCAAAACAAATTTAACACACCAAATTTACATTTCATACATAATGGTTATAAAAAAATACGGTTTTGATTTTATTTTCTTAACTATTTGAAAAAATTGTAAAAAAACAGACTTATCATTTTTTTAAATATGCGATGTGGGCACCACATGACTTCCTTGTACAACTATTAAATTACATATACACATTTTTTTTAAAATCAAAAGTACATAAAATTTTATTTCATTAATAACTACTGATATTTTTTCAATATATATATATATATATATATATATATATATATATATATATATATATATATATATATATATAATTCTTTTTTTGTTATTGAATTATTATTCATTGTAAAACATTTTTTGCACGAAGTACAAGTATTGTAATCGGAAAAAATTTCGGTTTTCAAATTTCAGAGGAAACATCCATTTTGACTAATTTTGGATTTAGGACTGCTGTAACATCTAGCTGTGCACCTTCCTTTTTGATTTCAATCGACTGGACCAAACGTGTCCAAAAAAGCCCAAAATCCAAAAAAAAATGATTTTGGACATTTTCTTAACTGCGTAATAAGCTTTCATTGAGAGTTTTTTAACGATATTTAATAAGTCGTACTTATTTTCACTGGTTCCAGAGTTATAGCTTAGTAATACAAATTAACAAAATATTTGGATTTTACAAGGGGAAGGCACTTGGAATCCTCTTCACTTTATTTTTTTAACTTTTTTTAAATTTAATTACATTGCTTTATTAATAACAAATATTAACCTCTGATTATTGACCTCAGAGATTAATAATTATTAATATCTCTGTAAAAAGGTTTTACAATAAATAATAATTCATTAATACAAAAAAATGAAATATATAATAAATAATATATATATATATATATATATATATATATATATAAAATTTATATAATTTAATAGGTGTAAAAGGTAGTCATGTGGTGTTCACATCAGATTTTTTTTACTATTCTAGAAATAGTTGTCATGATATTTGATGGAATAGGACGGTTCTTTTCATTAATTTTATCATGCATTGTTAATCTTCATTTGAGTTATTTAATCCTTATTTTACTACGTAAAACAAAAAACATTTCGTCTTTAAGAAAGACAAAAGCTTATTAAGAATATTGAACACAGAAGTTAAAATTCGTTACTTTCTTGCTTTCTTTACGGAGACAGAAATAATTTTGGATATTTCGTCATGCCAAGCTCAGCGCATAACAGCTTATATTCAGTTCTACTTGTGACATCTTATTTTTTTGCAATATTTCCTTTGTAATAAGCGAAAGCCACTCAGATTTGTGTCTCATGTATCTCAGATGATTTAAATGCTTCATTGGTGTAAGAATGAGTGGGAAATATATCGTAAAACAACAAACATTTTGAACAAGAAACAATATATACACAGTGATTCATGGAACGAGAGATCTTTAAAACTAAATATTCTTATGAAAAGTTTACATTAAATAATTATTTCCTTCAATTTAAATTTCTTTGTAACATTTAAATAGAAAAAAAAACATGCCATTTATGAATATATACACAAAATATATTTTATGAAGATTACGCCTTGCATGTGAGCTCCGTCTCTTCGAAGAGATTCTGAAGTCTCATTGTTAAAACTGCATGTTCCACGCAACATTTCAACAGAAATTTCAGCAGTTGCTGTTTGGATCTTGGTTTTAGTTTTTCTGTAGTAGCAGGTCGGCTGCTATAGACATTGCTTTTAAGGTAATAATAGAAAAAAATATCTCATACCAATAAATCAGGAGATCTGGGATGCCATGGAATGCTATAATTTCTCAAAGTTATACGGCCGCCAAATAATTGTCGTACAGCAGCTATCGACATTCGTGTTGTATGTAATGTTGATGTATCTTGTCGAAAATGAGCGTTATCAGTAATTTTAAACCAATACGTAAAAGATATTTTTCATTTCCATTATTACGTAATAATTAAAATTTGTTTAAAAAATGAAATTACTTTTGGTGTTATTTACTTATTATTTTATTATAGAGAAAATTGCACAAGAAAATAAAGTGGTCTACCTAAAAATCGCATAAAAAAAGTACTGTTCAATGTACCAGTTTATTAAAATATTGTCATTTTTGTCTTAAAGGCATAAGATATTATTTTTCGATGTAACTAAAAACAAAATTAAAAAAAATAAATTGTAAATAATCCATTTTAGCCGGCTTCTTTTAACCCATTAACACAAATCGAGAACATTGATATACCTTAAGGGATAAAAGCCTGAGAAAGCCATCTGTTCTTTCTTTTACAGCTTTCTTACTCTTCTGTCTCTTTTTATCGCAAAATACTTTCTTTCTTCATCTTTATTCTTTATTTTCATTGTTTTCTTCCCTCTCATTTTAAAAGTATCTTTATCTCATTTCTACATCTCAACATTCATTAATCAACTCGTTCCATTATCAGTTCATTACTTACTTCTACCTTTGCCTTATATTAAGGCATTAAAAATAAATTGTATTTTATCTTTAAAGTTCAATTAATATTTTAAACACTATTACTTGGATCATTAAACAAAATATCACTATTATTTTTAATATAAAATTCATTTAAAAAATCATATATTATTTAACTATTATAAAACTGCGGTATACAACTGTTATTTTTTTTATTGTTATAAATTTTTGTTTTTTATTTCTTTTTTATTCTTTACCGTGTACGTTGCAATCTTTTCAACTACTGAAGAATAAGCAACCCCCTCAAGGCCAAATGAAATGTCAATGACATATAAATGAGGTCTTGGTCAGAGTCAAACCGACCATTCATGAGATATGAAGTTAATTGAAACCCAACTACCAAAGTAGACTGGTATTCATTTTTTAGTATTCAAATCCGTATAAGCTACTAATCTTTAATAGGATTTAAAACTCAGAATCTTCGATTCGAAAATCAGCTGTTAAGGTTACAGCTGTTAAGGTTAACAACTGATTTGAGACGAGTTAACCACTAAACCAACCCAGTAGGGCAACTAACGTCAATTAACTAAAAATATTATTTTTTTCGGAAAAAAATATTAACCGTAAGCTTTTTGAAAAATTTATAGTCAATGAAATCAAGGATTGGGCTGAAAATAAATTGTAAATGAGTGAGGTCCTTGTGCAGTTAGGACAATCGGTAAGTAATACCTATAGTGACAAATACGAATTTAATATAAAGATATTTATTTTTGTTTGGATCGGAATGAACATTCTTCTTAGTTACAATTCTTTCAATAGGGTTATATAAATAGCACCATTAAAAAGTAAACTTTCTTTCTTTTTCTGTTTAGCCTCCCGAACCACCGTAAGGTATTACTTCAGAGAATGAATGAAGATGATATGTATCAATGCAGATGAAGTGTAATCTTGCATTGTCTCAAGTCGACCATTCTCGAAATGTGTGGTTAATTGAAACCCAACCACTAAAGAACATCGGTATCCACGATCTAGTATTCAAATCAGTATAAAAGTAAATTCCTTTAGTAGGATTTGAACCTTTGAACTATTGATTTTAAAATTAGCTGATATGCGATGACGAGTTCAACACTAGACCAAAACAGCGGGTTATTAAAAAGTAATCTGCCGTTTGAAAAATGTATAAATAAAATAAATCTTTAATAATATATTGTAAGACAGTAAAATATATTATTAACAAATTTTATACAATTTTTACGAAGTATGTGAAGCCAGTAATAATTTATAAATTTCACAAAATAAAAGTTCTAAGATATTGTGACTTTTGATACCATACAAATTTGCTTCATATTTAAATAGATCTAACTTTGTATATAATCCCACACGTAGATGATTTTTGGCTTTATAAATAAATAAGAATTTCTAGAACTAAATTAATAATAAACCGTATGTGCGGGAAATAAAAGTTGACGTAAATTATTTTAAAACGAAAATTCTTTACACGAAAAAAATATTGAGAACGTCTGTATACATGTAATACATGTCAAAACGGTACTAAGGAACTTGTGATCAAAATAAATGTTGAAAAATTGATTTATAATCAATCTAAAATTTTTATTTTAATTTAAGAGAAGAGATAATAAGCGATGAACAGATTAATTTATTTCAGAATAATCCGAAATTTAAATTTTGAACGTACAAAGCAAAATATATTGTCAAGTTTAGATTTAAAAATAAAAAAAATAATTGTAAAGGCTTTTATGTAATTTTCGTAATATCATGTATTGTTGCTGATATTTTTTAATTATGAAAAGGTCATTTGTTTTTTTAATATATTTAATAAATATAATAAAATTGCAGTTTCTTTGCAAACAACAGAAATTGACAAACATAATATAATTCTAAAGATATTTTTCGTAAATACCTTTTGCATATCGACACATTGTCGATTTACGTGAGGGTAAATTTGATTTAATGTTTTTCAACTTTGACAAAAGTTGAACTGGTTTGTCGAAAGGTTTTACGTTTATTGAAAATTAATTGACAGTTATTCTTTAAGAACAATAATTTATTTTTAAATAATTAATATCCGTATCGATTAATTAAATTGGTTAAAAGCCTTTTTTATTTTTTTTATTTTCTAATTTTTTAAGTATATTAAAGCAAGGAGAGCCAAGTTAAATTCCATTATCGATATGAAACATATACAGTAAAATAATATTGGTTGAGAAAATATGTTATAAATTTACATTAAAAATATTTTAAGTAATGTCCAAAAATATTGTTATAAAATATTATATTTTCTATCGTCCAGCTTGCAGGTTTCTCGCATCCAAATGGATTACATGTATACTTGTATTAAATATAAATTTATCATTTTGTATTACTCAGTGTCCTGTATTATATAAGCAATATAGGATCTAAAAGGCCTTACTCGGGGTTCCGATTCTTATTTATTACCTGAAAGGGAATATTCGGTCAACATTTTGAGAAAGTATTTCTAGTTTTATTAGATATCTTCCAAATATTTTACATGCGGAAACCATACATTTTTTACGTTATGTATTGCAACACAGCGAGATGATGCAAACATTCTCACCCAATTACGAAGTTATCTTGATATATTACTGGTAAATCCTTTATGAGTACAGGAAAAACAGCAGTAAAAGTCATTGCAGCATTTACTGTGATGTAGTGAATGACACAACATAGATACAATCTATAGACCATTACTTCGCTGAATGTATCGTTCAGATTACAATATTATTGTTCCGTAATTCTTTTATTTCACATAAATGTATTACTTTAATTTATCAGGGCTCGCTTCGTTCGCCTTTTTACCCTAGGCCGACAGTTCCGTCTCATGACCACTCACCATGTTAATAATCCTCATCGTTGTGAGAATAATACTGATAAATCACAATTAAAGCCTGTTCAATTTATAAAAATTATCAGTGTTTTGTAATTTTTTTAAAGCAACATTATGGTCATCGCAGGGCTCGGTTTGATGATAAGGTGACTGCTCTATTACAGTAGATAATAAACTCTGACACATCAAGATTACTTTGCTGCCAAGGAGCTCTTCAATGCAGAATAACTATAGAGAGGAGGTTATTATCTGCCGTTTATGAATAGAGCATACCAATTTTACACATGGACGCCTAATGAGACAGACAGATGCGCTCGTTTGTGTTCGCTACGTCTGCCAACTAACGATACACCACATCTGTGTGGACAGTGTAAGTTATGCGGTACAGTGTGGTAAATTTAAATTACGAGCTAACGTCCAAGATAATTTAGGAGAGAATAAGATGATGCTATTGAATATTTTGATGTTTCTTTAGGCCGTGCATCTGTAGTCGACTATTAAAGAATTATTTAAAATGTGTTTTCTTTTTTTTATATTATATTATGTTTGTTCCGGACAATGATAACGCAAAACAGTTTTTCGCCTTCTTAATAAAAAAGCGCAGTGCTCAAATCTATGTGATTTAAGATGTTTCGAAATAGTCAGTTCCATTTTAAAAATACCAGTTATAGCTGTTACTCGTCCTTAGTACGGATAAAAAAGTATTCTGCGCGGTTCTTATCGCTACCCGACAAATATCAGGAGGAAGTGACTGTTCTTCGTTTCTCATTTTATATTTTTTATTTTATGTATTTTAGTAAAGTAATCGAAGGCAGGTGCAGATATTTTTACGTGGATTTGAATACTAGATCGTGGATACCGGTGTTCTTTGGTGGTTGGGTTTCAATTAACCACACATCTCAGGAATGGTCGAACTGAGAATGTACAAGAGACTACACTTCATTTATACTCATACATATCATCCTCATTCATCCTCTGAAGAATTATCTAAACGGTAGTTGCCGGAGGCTAAACAGGAAAAAGAAAGGAAAGGTGCAGCCAGTTACGTCGTACACACAGTGACATTGGGAGTAGCTACGTTGATTGAGCCACGTTGCCATACTCCGTAGCACCTTTAAATTTACATTCATCGATAACCGAAAGATACATCGACAAAGACAAAGGACTTTTTTTTCTATAAAATTTAATTTAAAATACTGCAAGTCGTCTTTGAATTCGGTTTGATCAAGGGTTTGGTCATAGAAAAGTTCAATACCGACCAGTAACGTAATTTGATTATACACTTAACTGCCAACATTCTGAAACAGGAAATATTTCGTAATGACAATAATCCTATATTCTTTCCAGAGATAAAAACAATGGCCATGCAAAATTTCAGCTTAGTCGGTTGAGTAGCTTTTGCGTAAAAGAGTAACAGACTCACTACAACCACTAGATATATATATATATATATAGTTACTTCAAATTTAATAATAATTAAAACTAATTTTAAAAGGCTAAAATATTGTTGCATTGTGGAAAGTTGGCGCGCGCGCGCGCGAAGTAAGTCGTCCAGTAAGTACGATGTACAATTTTAAATTTTAATTACTGATTTTAATAAACTTTAAAATAAAATAAAATATCACAGTACCTAAGATATTTAATTATAAATAGACAAAGTCGTATGTTTCATTTAATATTAACATTTGCCTTCAGTTACGTTTATCAGGAAATAATTTTATGCTTGAAAATGCTTTTTCTAAAAAGTAGTTATTTAATTATTGGATAAAGTAACAGTAGAGGGAGTTGAGGTTTTAGGGATGAAAGGTATTAATAAAATAGCTATTGAGAAATTAGTTATGAAGTGACATTTTAATTACTCGAAAGAAATTATCGAAAAAAATGTAAAATGCCTTGCAAAAACAAAATAGAGTTACAAAAAGTATATATCTAGAACAAAATATTATATAGCTAGAAGACGTAGATAGTATTATAGCGAGGAATTTTTTATTTACTCCCAAAATAAGAAATACATGAAGTGAACAAGGTTTTGTATAGACTGGATAAATGTAACTATCCCACACAATGAAAGAGACTTGTACCGAACATCATTTGAAAGATCCAATAAAATTTGGATATTCTATAATGATTGAGAATGGTTAGCCGTATTTTTTACTGTATAAATAGAACATCAGTAGAATTTTTCCTCCAAATTAGTATTTGATGGAATTTTACTTATAATAAAGTGGTGGACGAATGCATTAATTCAGATATGATTATTTGCAGTTGTGAGCCTGATACACGGAAATTGAAAACGTACATTCCTGGTATGAATTTTAGGAACTTACTTTAAAAATTAATGTGAATTACTGGAAAAGTTTCTTGATCTGTAATCTGGCGTACACATGCAGAGGCTTGAATCTGTGTCGGTTGCTGGTAATACAAAATAAAAGATTAAAAATTGAACCCGAAGTATCTTGATAGATTCCTACCTTTATGTGTTCATGTGGTGGAAAAAACCTTTACAAACAATGAAATTTATCTCAGAAAACTATTTTTTAAAAAATATAAAAACGTTTAATCCTCCAAAAGTGTAATAAATATTATGTGTTGAAGTAAATAATTGCGTAATTATGGGTTCTTTTTTTAATGTAAAATAAAAAAATAAAAAAAATAATGACACTACGAGTTAGAAAAACAATCTGTAAAGTCTCAGTCGTTGTAATTTATTTAATTGTTTGCATGTTTCGTTGCTAAAAGAAATGCATAATATTTTATTAGTATGTGGCAACGCAAAATGCCCTACTTTACTTTAATGGATTTTTAAAACTTTTTAACTTACTTTTTATCATACTCTTACAATCCCACAAAAAGCTAGAGTTCAATTATAGTAACTTTTAAATAACGTGTTTTTTTTATTTTTATAAACTGCATTAGATCATAAAAAACTAACTGTGTATAAAATTTTAAAATCTTTTATCTAATGGAATGCTACCATCAACAATAAACTTCATCCATTTAAGAGCACTCTGTTACCGTCAAGCTACTCATGTATGAATCACTGTTGAGAGAATATTATTTGCCGTTTGCAAATAGGGCATATTAGGCTCACTCATGGGGTATATGATGATTCGAACAGATTCACCCGTTTATGCTTGCTGTGACTGCCAATTAACTATGCATCACACCCTTGCTGATTGTGTCTGCAAGTCACTGCGTCGCAAGTTTAAACGAGAAGCTAACATGCGAAATAAGTTTAGAGAAAAATGTAATGTTGTTATCGTATGTCTTAAGATTTGTAAAGGCCGTGAATCTTAATTCAAAAAATTGTTTATTCATATAATCATTATCGTCTATTTATACCATTTGGTGTATGCCGGATGGTATTTTTGTTTTTTTAAACTAAATTTTAATTATTGTATTTAATTGTGGTTTTATTTCGTTTTAACATAGTCATGGGATTTTTCCATTTATGCTGTGTTTTTATATTATTGTTGTTTAATTTTTAAATTAATTCTTAATTGTTTCTTATTAATATTTATGTACTTACTATATAAATTTCGATCCGGGTGCTGATAAAGACTTCGTTGTGCACCCAGAAAAAAATTAAAAACTTTGCTGCTACAGTTACCACTAAGATTAAATAGGCAGTCATCAATATCATTCTTTTTATATTGACTGGCGTTTTTTTGTATTACGAATACAAAAGTGATATTACGAATATTTATATTTTATTAGATAATATTACTGTCAGCTAATTTGTAGGTGATGTCACTGAAATAAAATTACAAGTGTAACGTAGAATGCACACTAAATAAAAAAAAAAGACTGCACCTTTTGTCGATTTAAACTCAGTGTGCTACATAAACTTAAATATTTTCACAAAACGTCTAACATATGAAAATACTAACCATGTAACCTAAAAATTAAACACCATTTTTCTACTCAGTTGGAACATTCTTATGTCGTGGCTGCTTTCTTTTCTGTTTAGCCTCCGGAAACACCGTAAGATATTACTTCAAGGATGATATATATGAATGTAAATGAAGTGTAGTTTTCAACAGTCTCAGATCAACCATTCCTGAGATGTGTTGTTAATTAAAACCCAACCACCAAAGAACACCGGTATCCACAATCTAGTTGTATTTAAATTTGTATAAAAGCCTTTATTAGCATTTGAACCTCAAAACTCTCGACTTCGAAATCAGCTGATTTGCGATGACGATTTCACCACTAGACCAACCCGGTGGCTTATATCGTGATTACTACAAATATTATGAAAAAAATACGAAAATATAATTGTATTTTATGAACACTCAGGTTTATTAATCTGTCTAAAGAAATATACTATAGCACTCATGAAATTAGCTATTCCAATATTTTCTTCATGAAAAATTGGAATGCACTAACTGTTTTATGTAAAGTTTTACTTATTTTCAAGAAAAATTATAACAAAATTTAAAAATTATACTAATAAATTGGTCTGACGCTAAGAATCCTAATTATACTTACTGTGAATGTTGTTAGACGTTGTACTTGACAAACAACGCTAGATTAATTAATTCACGTTCACGCCACTAGAAAACAGTGCGTGTTATAAGAAACATTTTTAATTACACCACTTCATCATTTTTTCATTTTTCCTTCCCTTCCAAAAAAAAAAAAAAAAATACTGATATATATATATATATATATATTGATTATAGTAAAATTATATACAACTTGAATAGACTTTATAAATTACAATTTGTTTGTCTTACAGTATAATCGCACAAACAATTGATTCATTATTGAAATTTATTTGTCTTTTTTTAGTAAAGTTTTTTTATTTCTTTTGTTACAATTTATTTCACATTTTGAAATTCATATTAACGAAATTACGACTTTAAAAAATAAAATCAAGTATTAGGCTTAAAATTTATTGAAAAGTTCAATTACTACTTTTTTTACATAAAATATTATCATTTTAATGATATAAATATTATTACTATTATTCAGGAAACATCTTAGATATATGATAAAAAAATGTTATAATTTTAAGGAAGTTCACAAAAAAATTATATAAGCAAAAATTTTAAATGTTTAAATGATTATGAAAATATCGTTGTAGCGGATTTTGTGTTGAACCCAATTTGGTGTGGAAGTGAAGTGGTGTTCCATTCATATGAGTAATGAATCAGTAAATTAGTTCAAATATGTTGGAATTCTATTTTTTAATATAACATTGATTTATAAGAACACTATAATGAAAAAAAAAAATGGAATGTAAACCTAATATTATACACAAGGCATTTCTATTTATTTATTTGTGAAATCAATAACATTACTGCTGTTTATATGTTATTGATATTTTGAGATGGTTAATATTATTATTAGTTATGTTTTGAGTTTCAATTAACGGCATTGTCTTGGAAATAATACACAAGACATGAATAACCAAATTTAAATCCTAATAAATAGTTACTTTTATACGGATTTGCTTATTAGAACGTGGATACCGGTGTTCTTTGGTGGTTGGGTTTTGATTAACCATACATCTCAGAAATGGTCGATCTGAGGCTATAAAAGACTATACACTTCATTTATATTCATATATATTATCCTCATTCATTCTCTGAAGTAATACCTAACGGTGGTTCCGGAAAAAGAAAATCCTAATAAATCATCTAACTGAAATTAATAAATGTTATTAAAATAGTATTGCTAAATATATGACAACTGTAATTAAAATTCGTTCAGTTCATCAGTTGATTCAGTTCTCTTGATGAACAAATTTTAATTAATTGCTAAAATAATAATTATTAATAATTAGCTAATAATAATTATTAGCTATATCTATTCGGGAAAAATAAATTCATATTTCAAAGGAACTGAGTGTGTAAAAACGTAGTTTACTGCAATGATTAAAATTTTAATTAAAAAATATTGGTCTATTTTTTGAATGAAAGTATTCACTTGTTAAATATTCACTTATTTTGGCTATTTTACGATTTAGTAAAATATCCGATATGAAATTTGGTTTACAGTATGTCGCTGAAGCAGGGAAATTAAAAACTCCAGTATTAAAATAACTTTTTATTTTGATATGTATGTTAATCAGTTTTCTGTTAAGTAAGACATTTTCATTTTAAAAATTAACGGTTGATAGGTAGGCACCATTACGATTGCTTGTAGTCTTAACGGAAAATTATATTATTCACCGGTGTAATGCATACAATTTCTTGATATTTTAATCCTAGTTTTGCTAACATTTGCAGACGTTCGTCATACACCTTGCTCTCGAAAAAACCCTTAAGAAAAAAGTCATTTGCGATCAAATAAGAAGATCTAGCGCGCTAAACAATGTCCCCGTTTTCTGATATGATATCTTTCTGGAAAATTTTCTTAAAGCAGTAATAGTGAAGAAAGCACAGTTTCCACTTGACTACTATTCCATATTTACTAAATATATTTTCAATATGTAGTTAACTAAATACATTTTTTTTTTCATATGAATATTCCGGAAGTCTCCAGATATTCCATCCAGCTTTCTGGATTCGGAATCCGAAAGCAGCCGGGATCCTTGTTCGTGACGTATGAGGTATAGTCTTGTACAATCTTAGGCGAACCATACCTGAGACGTGTGGTTAATTAAAATCTATCTACAAAAGAACACCGGTATCCACGATCTAGTATTCAAATCCGAATGAAAGGAATAAATGTTTACTAAATGGCATTATATGGCTGACAAAATATCATCAATTTTCAGCCCCCTCGTACAAACGTTAAATGAATAATCAAGATTTAAGCTTTTCCGTCTTTACTGAAGTGATATGTGTATTTATATATGCATATATATTTACATCTCAGAAACGGTTTACTATATCACGCCATATGTCATGATTGTATGGAATGTGGTGTGATATAAGTAATCACGCTAAATGTCATGATTGCAAACCATTTAAGGGTACAAGTAAACAGTTTCTGAGGTATAAAACCACTTAAAAGATTTAAAACATCTGCAGACGTTTTAATCGGGAATGGTACTTTTTTGACATTTGCAGTCTTTTCCTACACTACTATTATATTAGACAAAACAGTAATGAATTATTTGTAATGAAAATTAATAAAATGTTTATAATTAAATTAGCATCAACCAACTGTGGCTTCGCCCCCGCTATACGGTTATTTGAATTTCCAAACGCGGTTTTTTTTAAATTTTATGTTTTTTAATCAAGTGACCAGAGACAGGTGCAGCCAATTGCGTCGCACAGATAGTAACAGTGGCAGGGGCTGTCTTTGTTGAGCCCCTCAAAGACTCAACAAAGAGCCGGCTCAACAAAGACTTCAGCTCAAGTACACCATTGTACCCCTTAAAAGATGGAAATTCAAACAACCTCGAAAATGGTTTTTAAATATATATCAGAAGTATACTTTTAAGGCCCCAAAAAATAGAGCATCCCTTTAGCAGCATCGCTCGCGCTATATGGTTACTTGCGTTCCCCATCGCGGTCAGGGGATATTTAACCGGTAAAATAAGTAAACTTTAAAAAAAATTTACTTATACTGATTTTTAGGTTGTATAAAATTATAATTTTGTTATTTAGAATAAACAAGCATGAAAAATTAAAAAAAAAACCATTCATAAGAGCAAACTCCTCCATTAAAAAATTTTTTTTAATACATTTTTCTAATTGTGATCTTTCAATGAATTGTAATGAATATTTAACAAAATTTTTGTGTAAATAAGAAGTTATAGCACTATAAAATACTCTTAGGTTTAAGTTCCTCCCTCTTTGATAAGTATAGAACATTCTTCTTCCCCATTTTTATATAGGATATTATAAAAAACCTTTGATTATTTTTCGTAATATCTTCTTATTATCAGTACATCACTTGAAATAGATATTTTTTTAATTAAATCTTTTTTCATAAGGGGTTGTCAAAGTGAGTATACTGAAATGTATATAAATGAAGATTGAGATTTTCAAACTTATTCCAGTTGATTAGTGTAAATTTCTAAATGTTTTGAACGGTTTAAATATCTTAAAGTAGATACATTTTACAAAAATTCTTTCTACACGATTGGAATTTTAAAATCGTTACTGTTTTAATAGATTATTTTAGAACTTTGTTATTATTATTTATGTTTTAATTACTTAATTATTTACTTTTATTTTGTGTCGGACATGGTAACAGGTTCCGGCGAAGAGAGCGTATGTGTGCCTGCGTCCTACTGACCAAACCTCATATCTCACCGATCTTCCCCTCCCAGGGTCCGGTTTACAATTAAGCATTGCACGTTCCCGGGAGGTGCCTTTGGGCCAAAGGGATTCAGTCTCCGTGTTTCATCACCGTTGGCCATCCACACAAGCGTGGACAAACGACAGCTCCGCAGAGCCGTCTAGAACATCCATCTGGAAGAATCCATCAATTCCTCTCTTCCCGTACATTGGTTGCAGTAAGCCTGCCACGAATCCTGCAACTGTTTCAAAGTGGAACTGGCTTTTCAACATGTTGTCTATTATGTCATTTATCTGTCCCGTGACTGAAACGCAGCGGCGACGTTCCTCTTCCGCCTTGAGCACTGAAATCTGACTTGTTCAGGAGTGTCAAGTACTTGGCAGTATGGCAGTGAGGATCCTTCGCTCTTCTTCCATGCAGATAGGAGCGGAAGGCCCCGTGTCCAGTAAGGAATGGTTGAGCCAGAACCCCAGTTTACTACATTAATCGTTGACACTGTTATTACTTTTTACATTTATTGAACATAATAAGTAAATGAAATAATAAATAATGTTTCTATATTAGTAATATTTATTTTATTTTTTTTTAAAGGCGTGAAGACCGGAGTCCCTGTGGGGAGAACCCTTCGGGGTCCCCTCATTTGAGGCATAGGAATAATTTTATTTATTAATTTATTTATATTTATGCTTATTTATTAATTTATTTCAATTTATATTCATTAATAAATAATTGTTTTTAATAATAATGCCAACTCTATAATTGGCAGAAAGAATTTTTTTGTGTATGAATAATTTATTACATAAGATTAAAGTTTATACGTGCGGATATAATTTTTGTAGGGTAACAAAAAAGTCTAAGCCTAATCTGGAGTCAAATCAGGATCTTCTGGAGAAAAAGTTGAGTTGCTGCCACTTCTCTACTTAGTTAGAAAAATTTTTGTCTAATTATTTTAATTTCAACGCAAACAATGAGAACGTTCAACAACATCATTTCTAATTTTTAAAAGTATTTTGCGACTATTTGTTATACTTTTAATTTTTTAAATCAAGAATTTACTTCAACTGTAGCATCACTATCTACCAGTAGTCCCTTGCAGTGATAAAATAAGATGAATGAACACGAACAAAAGAAGAAGAATGAAGAGATAAAATGAGATGAACTGAGTATAGAACTAACTAAAAGCTATGAATTCTGTTGCGGTCAAAAGAGTTTATATTAATTTTTCTTTGTAAAATAAAATGGCGTTTACCTTACTTTCACACCAATTTTTTTTTGATTTGTTTGTGTTCTAATTATCATTTTTGTTCTTGGTATATTCTTCTACGAAGTTACTTACATTAAACATTAAAGCCACTGTAAAAGATATTTTAACAAATAAATCGATTAAAGTCATGTTTTAAAAAAGTTTTTTTGTACGTGAATTATGTTGTAATTTAATTATCACTCAATTTGGATAAAACTAAAACCGTTAATGGCATTGCTAATGTATTTGTAAATCAGCACAAAATTTTAAATTTGCTTAATACTTTTTTCTTTCACATAGATAATATTAAATTTGTTAACAGTATAAAGAAGCTTATAATACTTAAAACTTATTCACTATTCACTTTCAAATTGTATTAAAACTCTTCTTCCAGAGGACTTTTCGAATTTAATTATGCACTTTTTTCTTCAGTCAGTAAAGGAAGAGTTGCAAAGTTAGCTCCGTTATGTGCTCTTAAAGTTTATAGTTTTACCTATAAATTTAAACTATAATTATTTATCTATAATTTAAAATCGAGTTGCATATAAATTTTAATGGCTTAAATAGAATTGTTGTCAAAGAAGATAAAAAAAGTTATTGGTTAAAAAAAGTTTATTTTATACTAAAAACAACTTAAAAAATTACTATTTGTCATAAAAAACAATACTCCACTAGTGAAGAACTAAAATGAACAATCTCTTAAATAGTTTGTATTAAACTATCTTTATTTACATTTATATAAATGATTGGAATCACAATACTAACCACAAACAGAGGGTATGAATTTAATTTATCCCTCTGCAACTATCAATCCATTAAGCTGGTTGATATTATCTCGTCACTCAAGTCGGAAATCCTAATCTGCACCTGTATAACCTTGTTCAAAACAACTGCGTAGTTAACCAAACGATTGTTTGTTTAACTTTGCCTGGAAGACCAACAAGCAATAAATCTAAATATGATTATATATTCTGATGCCAAATGGCTTTATCATTATATTACGCCAGCTTAACTAACCCCTTTATCATCTGAATATGGTTTAAATAACAGACTGTGGTTGAATTTTCAAAGGATCTAAAATTAGTTTTGTATAAAAATGAAATATTTTGTTTTTTCAATTTTTCAAAAAATGTACTAAATTTCTTCATCAGAAACCTATGAAATTTAAAAGATGAATAGTTTTTTACATGAGCTTGCGACCCCTTCCTCCTCTACAAATTCACAAAGACTATTTGTGTTCACTGTGTGAACACATTTATGTATACATGCAGAAATAAATTTTATGAGCTACTTATATTTGAGTTTTCGTTAAGTAGTAGTAATTGATTTGGTACAGCAGCCGCCACGTAACGGCGAGATTTGATGATCAACCCGCACGTCACTGCTATACTATTGTTCTCTGAATCATTGGCACACCATGTTTAGGCATCTCTTAGTAGCATAAACATTATGCATGATACGTTGGGTAGTAATCGTCGCCACTCCAAACTCGCCGTTGCTTGGCGGCGACTGCACACAGGAAAAAAGAGAAAAAATGTCCACTGTATTATTTATTTATTTCTTAAAAATCCTTTTTTTACCGTTCTCAAATGGAACACAAAGAAAAAAATTGTGATGAGGAATTGGATTTATTAAGTTTAATTAGTTTGGAATTATTAAATTTATTTACGGTAAACCCTTGAATTCTTACATTTCCATTGAATCCAGCTTATTAATAAAAATCAAATAATATATAATTTCTCTGAATAAAAACAAACAATTTTTTAACAAACATTATGTCGTTGTGGAGAATATTCTGTTAAAAATCTTAACAAAAAAATTGGTAAAAAAGTAATAAATAATTTAAAAAAGAAGGATCTAGCGGGATTCTTCTAGGAATCTTAAAAGCTTCAAATTTGGTAACTTATTTTGTTTAACAATCGTATAAAGTACGGAAATTTTCAAAAACTTTCTAGAAAGTTGAACAGGAAGTTTGAAAAATGGGCTCACAAGCAAAGGCAAAGAACTGTCTCCGGACACTTCAATCCGCAGTATGTCCTAATGAAATTGTCTCATTGTATTGAAAAAAAATGTAATATGGACACCACATGGCTTCCTTGTACGCTTACTAAATTACATATACACGTTTTTTTTATTTAAATTAAAAGTACATAAACTTTTTTTTCACTAATAATTTCTGATTTTTTCATATTTTTTTATTAATATTATTTATTGTGAATATTTTTTTTGCAATTAGAGGTTAATAATTATTTCTAAATCAATATATTTAATATTATATATATATATATATATATATAAAATACAATATATTTTATATAATATAACTCTGGAATCAATGAACATAAGTACCACTTATGATATATCATTGAAAAGCTCTCAATGAGGACTTTTCTAACTTCTTGCAGTTAAGAAAAAATAAAGAATCTAAGTTTTTTGAATTTTGGGCTTTTTTGGACAAGTCGATTGCAATCAAAAGGGAAGGCGCGCAACTAGATGTTACAACAGTGCTAAATCCAAAATTTCAACATTCTGCGGCTAATCGTTTTTTGAGTTATGCGAGATACATACGTACGTACGTACAGAAATCGCGCTGAAACTAGTCAAAATGGATTCAGGGATGGTCAAAATGGATATTTCCGTTTAAATCTGAAAACCGTGATTTTTAACGATCATAGTACTTCCTTTACTTTGTACAAGAAAGTAAAAATTGAACTTTTCATTTACTTTATTGAAACTGTACATTCTATGATGAACTAACATCTGTGATATAGATTCATGTTTCATGTTTCATGTCATAAGTTCCATGATAACAGATTGACATCTATCATGTAATTCTATGATAAAAAGTGATTTGATTCAATTCCAAAAATGTTCACCTCCAAAATACTTTTTGGTTTAAATAAAGTATATCACAAATATCAAATTAATTAACTTAGAGTACCAGAAATTTTGTCTAAAATGAACGGATCCATTACTTAACTGTTATGAGTAGAGTGAAAAATTTCATAATAGGAGGTGTAATTATTCGATTACTCTCTGCTTTTCCATGTATAATTATAAAAAGAAAATTTTATAAGCTGTTTTTCCTGATTATATTTTATTGCAACAATAGCGACTCAGCTGTAACATTTCTCGACTTAATTTTTACGTTTTGTGTAAAGAAGAAATTTTGGTCATGTTATTGACCAGCCTACGGTCTAGTGGTTAAAAATTCTCGATAGAAAAATTTCATCGGTAAATTTTTTTGATTAAATAACCTAACATTTTTATCGGAAGAGAGAAAGAAAGAAGATCTGATAAAAACAGTTTTTGTCAAGTATATATGATGCAAGCCTAATATGTATTTTAAAGCAACATTTTCACAAGAATTTATGTTTTAAACTTGCTATAAAGCGTTTTTCCTAAACTTGATTAGTCATTTGAGCTTTGAGGTAAACTTATAGATAAACACTAACTGAAATTATGAACTGATTTGCTTCAGTTTTATATGAAAGAAAAGATACAAAGGAAGTCAGTATTCGGAGTGATATAAATATAATATATAGTTTGGTTTTTATTATACAAAGTATAGCATAAAGTTCTCCCGGGACTTTCGTAATCTACTCTACTAGTAAAAATAATGAAACAAATTCATAAAAACATTTGTATTAAAATGCTTCGTTTCGGAGTTACGGTTAGTGGAAGATTTAACTCGAATTTCAGCCACCCCGGCGAAACGAAGTCGTACTGAAATTTTAGAATTAATTAAGGAGTAGACATAGTAATTACTTATGGTTTTTGATCTAAATCACTTTGTTGATTTCAGAATCGTATATAGAGAGGTTTTTGAGAAATCTAAGACGAAATCCAATAAATTGGGGTAAAAGACGCTTTTTTTATGTTTGACATACAATAACTTTGTTAAATGGATAATTTTAAACAAAACTTGTAGAAAATTTAATTCTGAACAAAATAGTGTAAAACAAAAAAAAAGTTAAACAATTCGAATTTTATTTGGAAGTAGCATATTACTACATTTGTTAGAAAATACTTATTTAACGTAAACAAAAACCAAATTATTATTTAGTGATGTGAAAAATTTGTAAAACCAAAATTTACTGTTAAAAATTGTTTATAAAATGTTAAAAAACAACTGGAAATTACACGATTGTAAAATAAAAATAAACAAATAAACTTGCTTAGATATCTAATCATTCTTTTTATTTATGACAGAAATACAATAAATTATTTGAATAATTTATTGTTTAAAAGTTGGAAATAAAATAACAACAGCTGATCAACAATGTATAATAATGTATTAGTGTTTAAATCTTTCTGTAGGGTACAATAAGTATATCGGGAACGGTAAACTGTGTTGTTGTTACCGTAGGGTTCTGTATGAAATTATCGATTCAGTTTAGCGCAGTCCAGGCATCAGTACACTACATCTTTCTAACCGGATCGGAGTTTCGCATTCAATTGTTTGGAGGACACTTTAACAAAGCAAGTTTTATCCTTATCATAAACAGTATGTTCAGTCTACACCCAGGAGGCGGTCCGCTTCAATTGGAGTTCTGCAACTGGTGGAACACAAATCTTCAACTCTATAAGTATGTTACCGATAAACCAAATTTCACTAGAAATGGTGTCAACAACTTACATAATGAGCATACATGGAAAGAAGTAAATCCTGAAGAAACGGTGGAATGCAACTTTCAACACCGATTTAGCGTCAATGTATGGTGTGGCCATCTTAACAATCAGCTGTTTGGACCGTTTGTATTACTTTACCACTTAAATACTCAGGTCTACTTACACTTTCTTCAAGAAGATTGCCACAGATAAATGATTTTCGAACTAAAACTCGCCAACGAGTCGTTTCCTGACACCTATGTTTATATGAACCTTTTTTTGCTTATAAAAATATTTTCCGAGAGATTACCTTGAAATTTGAAATCACTCTGTTTATGTAAAATTATTCAAGTAGATATAATCATCTCTATATGAGGCACTGGGACTCTCTCATCCCTTCGCGAAAAAACCGAGACCCGGTGTGAGTACTCTGCACAGAGTGCTCTCACTAGAGGCATTGGCGTCAAGACCGTCCGCCTTCTGAGGTGGAGTCCAGGAACGACATGTCGGGCTTGGATACCCCGCTTTAGGGGTTAGAGGCAGGTAACGAAAAAATCTAACCGGCGGGCTGACCAGTCGGACTAGACTTATGACCGGTGGTCGGGGAGGCCCGTTTGAGTAGACAACCTCCTGGGCTGTGCTTTGTTTTGTTGTGAATCGGGCCCGAGGGGTAGGTTGGAAAAAAAAATTATGTAATCATAATTAGTGTTTTAAACAAATTAATTACAGAATAGATTACAAATATTCATCATACCAGTGTTACATCGAATTGAGTTTTTACTTTACCACTTTAAAGTGATGCTTTAAAAGGAAGGATAATTAGTTTTTCATAGTGCTAATTATTTCTTATTAAAATATTACTCATCAAAAGAGTTGACAGGAAATAATTGTTAGCCAGGATTTAAAGACTGTATTCTAGTGTAGTATTCAACGGAATATTTAATTACTGATTCATATTAATTAAGGTTTACTTAATTAAAAAAATATTATTTGTTTCTATACGAATTTTTTAAACTTTTAGAGATATGTAATGTATGTATCTCTCAATTAAATACAAAATATTTGCCGTATCCGACATTTTCAATTATTTTCTTTATATATTTTAATTAGTAAATAAAGCTGTATAAATATATTTTATTCCCAAAAATTATACGTCTATATTCCACAAAATAAATAGAGTATATTATTAATTATTTAAAAGCTAATGGAATAGGTAACGTTAAATTACGTAACAGTGCTTTTATATGATATGATATTTGATTGTTTAAACAGAATTAAAAAAAGTTAAATAAATATTTAAAAGAATATATATAATTAAGAACTTTTTCAAGCACGCATCATCAATTAAAATTATAAAAAAGTTAAAACAATTTTTTTTTTAAATTTTTTGCATTGATTGTTTATTTATCAATTGGTAATATTTTTATCACTAATTGGACAGATCAAATAATTGCGCAAATTATTAAAGACTATTAGATTTTTTCTTATAGTCTATTTTTATTTTATTATTGCAAAATTCAAAAGGGTTTTTGGTGTATTACCTTAAACTCGAGAACCATTGGACGAATTTTAAAACAATTTTTACCATTCTATACAGAATTTCTCAAGAAAGATCCAACTGTAAGAAAATGACGGAAGCCTGTAAAACTTCTTAAATGACTACTCTTGTTAACCGTTTCAGATAATGAGTTGCGATATTTTTAATCGGTTTCCCATTCTAGAAGACCGCTTATATTGTATGAGAACGTAGATTCACTCTGCCAGATATAAAAAAAAAAAAAAAAAAAAAAAAAAACACTAGTTTCAAGTGATGGTGTCTTTGGTTCGCGGGCTGAAGCATGGTACAAGAAAGGCGGCTATAATGAACCAGAGCGTTGAGTTAGCTACCAGGTAATCTTGCGATCGGAAAAAAAACCATTTCGGGAGGAACTGGCGAAAAAGATTCTGTCGCCAGGGGGTCGAATAATGGACACGTGCAGGGCCAGGGAGGCAGCCTCTTTGCTGAGGGCGTTCGGATCCAGCATATGGCTGGATCAGGACGTTCTGATGATGCATTGAGGACCCTCGAGGTTTGTGTGGTGGACGCGCGATTCAGGGGGGGTATGCGTGGGGTGCATACCCGGACTCAGACAAGGTGATAGGGAAGGGAAGGGAAGGGTAGCCCTCTTGGGGAGAGTCATTATGGCAATCGGGAGGGATGTCATGATGTCTCAATGATCCAAGAGGGACCCTGTCGGTAGATCAGCTTCAAGCTGCACTAAGGGGGGGGGGGCTAGTCTTCAGCCACGTCACTTGGGACCGCCCGAAGTAACGTCTTCTAGGCGGTTACCGGTTGCTCTCAAGTGGTCAAAAAAAAAAAAAATCTTGTGATCGGTCAAATGAATTATGCCGGCCTCCATGGCGCTGGTGGTAGCGTCTCGGCCTTTCATCCGGAGATGCCGGGTTCGAATCCCGATCAAGTATGGCATTTTCATACATGCTATAAAATCATTCATCTCATCATCTGAAGCAATATCTAACGGTGGTCCCTGAGGTTAAACAAGAAAAAAATTAATTATACGTTTTCACAGTGAAAATATTGTTATTTATTGTTAAGTTTTATTTTCATTTTAATTAATTTTTCTAATTCATATTCTCATGAATTACAGTAACTTTCTGAGTACTAAGAATAAATATTTTTCTGTTTCAAAGGTAGTAAAATATAATATTTAACCCGGAAGGAGCCAATTATACTACTATAGTCTTTAAAAATAAACTTAACTAATGTTAACATGTGTGTAGGTTACCCGTGGCTAAACATATACGTTTGTATTTTTTAAAATTATAAAAAAATTTCTGATGAAGAAAACATCTTCAAAAAAGAACCTGAAATTTATGCTGCTTTATATTGGGATCAGGGAATTATTATGTTTAGAAACAATTTTGTAATGAATAAAGTTCTGCTGAAGATATCAAAAAAAAAAAAAACACGAAGGTAAAATTTATATTACATTTATGTTGGGAACAAGAACTCCTTTTGCTTTGAACAAAATACATGCGTTAAAGATATAAAGGTATTACTACTACATATTATATATAAATCTAATACATTAGGAAATTTATTATTCTAGTTTAAAAAAATAATTTTATTCTTTAAATGGTAGCTTTCAGTTGTATTTATAACTGTTACAGAAAAGATTATATTCTGGAAAAAACTGTTTTTGTTCAGTAATTTTCACAATTTATTGAGCTCTCGACTTGTAACAAAACGAGTTAAAGTTAGAATGTATAAACCAATAATTTTACGGATTATCTTGTGTGATTGTGAGATGTGGTCTTTGAGATTAGTAAACGAAAGAAAGTTTAAAATTTTGAGAATAAAATTTTGAAAAAAATGTTGGATCCTGTAAATGATGAATGCGCTGGACAGTAAAGGAAGCGCCATAAATTTGAACTGCACAGATTATATTCCGGATATGTAGTTAGAATATTTAAAAAATAGTCGATTGTGCTGGAAGGAACACATCACGCGAATTGGAAATGAAAGAGTAGCTGTTATGGTTTTATTGGTAGACCAAACGGAACGAGATCTATGGGTAAATGCAAATGCAAATGTTTGGAAGATAATATTATTCTTGATCTGAGAGAAGTCGAGGAGGGTCCATGTTTGGATCGAGTTGAACCAATGTAGAGAAAACTGGCGGATCTTTGTCATGCTGCTTTGTATTTTAAAATTCCTGAGGTCATGGACTAAGTAAGTAATAAGAAAGTATACATTCATTATTAAATGGCATCAGAATTGAATATATAGACATAATTGAGTATCACCATCAATTCAGTATCAATCAATTAAATATATGACACTTAATTACTAGTAATTACTACTCAAGTAAATTACTTAATTATTCAAATTACTCAAATAATTCCTAGCATAGTGAAACATTAATGATGGCAAAGAGAAAGAATTAAAGCAAATAGAAGCTATTTTTTATTGACAAGGTGAACCTACTTAACTTCAATGATTTTTATTCTTACCTCATAATGGTTCAATTACTCTTGTGTACATCTTCATTAATCTTTTTTTTTTTATTTTTTCCCCTACACCTCTGCATTGGAACAGCAATTAAGCGTGGATCTATGCAGGGACATTCTCCTGCATAGATCCACGCTGTTTTATTGCCCACTCAAACAGGGATATCATTATTGGCTCCCTGCCGGTCTGGGTCTTTTCATTGCCAACTCAAAGAGGAGGTGACAGCACTGACCTCTCTGCCGGTTCTGGTCTTTTCATAGCCCTCTCTATCAGGAGTTACCATTTCTGGTCCCCTGCTGTTCCGGGGCTTTTTATTATTACCTTAGATGTTGTTTTCTCCGAAGTTTTAGGACATCAAAAAATCCGAAGTCCCCAATCTTCATTAACCATATTGCTATTGTTTGAAATTGTGACAACAACTGATGCGATTTTTTGGGCTGCAAAGGACGTGGTCTAAAGTGTATTAGATTATTAAAATTAATTATATTTAATTTTCTGATAGTTACTTATTTCATAATTTTCAACTGTGTTAAGAAGCGATTAAATATTATTTCTGACAAAACTGTAAATTGTTGTTAATTCTACTGTATTTTTAATGTAGGAAGCTGTTACTAGGGGTAATTTCAGCTTATAGGACAGATTCATAGGAGGCGTTATGTGTACTGTCTTCCACACCACCGCTTGAATTGCAAGTTGAGGAAAGAAGCACAGGACTTTGATAAACATGAAACCATAAACAGGCTAATGGAAAGATGGAAGAATAGATGGTGAGAAGAAGGGGTTGCAAGACGAACTGAGCTAATACCGAACTTACTAGCTTGTCATAGCAGAAGGTTTGGCGAGATCAATTACTATACGTCGCAGCTGTTTACTGGCCATGGTAATTTCAATGATTACCTGTATAGGATCGGAAGAAGACCAGAACCCAAGTGCATGTACTGCATCGAGGATGACACCGCTGAACATACCTTTTTTGATTGCGGTAAATGGAACAGCTTGAGATATGAAGCTGGAATCGTAGGGAAAAGACCGGTAGAATTGATAACTTACATGCTTGGCAATGAATTTCAGTGGAAACGGGTGCCTTGGTGACTATGTAAGACAAGTGATCAATCAAAAGGATATAGAGGAGCGACGAAGGGGGTTTTAGAGTAAGGTAGGATGGATAGCCTCAGTGGTGAGGGCCGACATGCCTTGGTGAGTCAGCTTCAAAGATCCATTCTAAGGGATGCTAGGACACTAAAATAAAAATGAGAAAAGACCCGACATCGTGTCTCGACAGAAATATCAGGCGTGGTGTCAAAAGGGCAAAAAAAAAAAAAAACTCAGAAGAGCTGACCGGTGAGCCGACCTGCCATGCCGGATTTCCAGCCGGTAGATGAGGAGGCTCGTCAGAGTAAACAGACACTTCTCTGGATGGTGTAATACCAAACAGTTGGACCGGCCCAGGAGAGTAGGAAGAAAAACAAAATTGTTAGAAAATATTGACTGTAATTGTTATGAAGTGCTTAATTATTTTTATTGTTTGAAACTGAATCCAACGTGTATCGGAGAAATCTAGTTATATATTCAAAGAATATGATGTTTTGTAAGTGATGATTTAAATTTTTTGTAGCTTTAAAAAAATATTAACGTAATGGAAATTTGGTTTGTTTAATCTTAAACATTAATAGTTTTGCGTTATTTTTATCTCTGACTAAAAAAAATATTGCAGACAAAATAAATTTAAATTGTATCGTTTGATCTGCTATTTTGTAATAGGAATATAGACAGATACATGCGAATTATATAAATTACTATTTTGTAGTCCAAAAGCAAAAAGTATAAAATAATAAAGTAATGTGAAGTAGATAAAAAAAAAAAAAAATAGGAAGTTAACGATACAGAACGAGCGATCTGATTCTGTTGAGTGAATTTCTGTAACATATGAACACATTTATTTGTACTTTATCTTCTGTAAATTGTAATTTCAATAGTATATAGAAAATATTGTAATAAATTTTAACTCTGTTAAATATTTTATTTAATACAAAAGTTTTAAAACTTTATTAAAATTAGTAATTGTGTTTTCATATATCTAGAAGATGAGGGCTATGGTTTATAAATTTTACATATATCTCTTTTATGGAGGCGTTATATTTTAAAAATATTTTTGAGTCTTATAAACTGAAAAATGTAACGGACCAGCGCTGCGTACCGAGAAGAAAAATAATTTATTTTTATACTCTATTCTAAAACTTTTACTCTCCTAAATAAGTATATAAGAAATAATAGGCGTACCATTAATTTAATAGAATTTGAATTTAGTCATCTACCACTGAAGATGGTAGATGACTATATTTATTAAGTATGTCGATTTTAAAAATATTTCTACGTATGGGTTACTTGACAAAATGAAATAGGTAGCATGAGCGGTATTACGTTAATATGTGGAAATTTAAAAAATCGAAGCGAGTGTTAAAATGAGTCATGTTTCCTTGAAAGTAAGGGTGAATTTTTTCTTAAAATCAGTTACTGTTAATTCCACTTTGAGGCTGGACCAGATTTAATATGAACATAGCCCTAAGGCAGAATCAGGGAGGATTTATTCATACCTGTACTTCTTCAGCCATTTTCGTACGGATAAACTTGATTAACATCGCTGACACTATGTGCCATGTCCGTTCAGTCCGCAGCAAATTTTCCATGACGTTATTTGGTGAAAACGCGTAGAATTCCTTTCAGAATGATTTCCTAGCTACAGGAATTGATCGCACATGAACACCGTTTGTTCTACGGCATCCTCCCTGAAGTGGTATCATTCCCCAGCGGGTCTCAACTTCCGCGCGCAAAGGTGTGCTTTGAAGCACCCGTGATCGGTAAGGAACCTGGGTTAACTCAAACCCCTATTCGTAGTGCTCGCAGTCCGGCCATCTCTGGAGATCAGGGATCAGCTTGTGGATTCATCTGTGTTTCGCAGACTGATCCCATCTCTCTTGCCACCTGCGAACAAGCGATGCCTCTGATCCTCACTCAGTCCCGTGTACATCTCTTAACCTCTTTCAAACGAGGAGATCCAGGGACGCATGTCTGGCCACTTTACCGATGGAATCGCCCGAGATGATCCTTTATTTGCAGCGTACCGAAAGGGAAACAGCCCTGTGCACCCAACAAGGAATTGCACGAGTTCTCTTCCGTTCCCAACGTGAGGGACCAAATAGTTGCTACATACAAAACTTGAGAGGGCACCACCTAAATTAAAACTCTCCGCTTCGAAGTGCGAATACAAAGAATTATTAGTGTCGATTAAAGTAGTAGTAGTTTTGTCTAAACTAATCTTATTGACGTTTAATTAATGTAAATCATGTTAAGCAGATGCATTTATGTATCATGTAATATTACATGATACATAATCATCTAATTAATTAAACATCTAATTACATCTAATTAATTAGATGTATTTATGTATCATACAATATTATTTATATTTTGTACAAATTTTTAGTTAATTTATCTGAAACTGTATTTGATTAGTTGGCAACTAATTTTAATCATAGAATATTTGTTTCAATAGAATATCTATCCGTTCCATCATTAGATGTTATCGCTAATCTGATGCTTGTACATCATTGAACCAAGTATATTAATACATAACATATTTTAATAAAAGTTAGTAACACATCAGAAGCCCTATACTGCATTAAATTAGCCATTACAATAATAATGAGAATTTATTCTGTTTTCTTTTAATTTAAAAAAAGAATCAGTTTATACGTTACATAGATCATGTCAGTAATTAAGTTTATTATTCTAATAATATAAATTAAGTACTCCAGCATTTCCCTGGAGAAATAAGATGAAATGTAGAAAAACTTGATAATATTATTACAAAAAAAAAAAAAAAAGTAGAAAATGCTCTATAATGCATATTAATACAAAAAATATGTATTTTAGAAAAACAGTGAAATGAATATGATATTTAAGTAAAAACAGTGCATAATAAAAAAAAAATCTTAAAGCGTTAATTGTAAAATATTTAAATATGCAGGAACTAGAGATTTATTTAATTAAATGCTATTATTTTCCTACTCAATCAATAACTTGGGGTTTTATAAAAAGAAATATAAATAAAACTATAAAAAAATCAATATTATTAGTTAAATAAATGTACACGTTGGAACTAGTATATTGAAATATAATACTTAATCCCTGTACAGTTTGCAAAATCTTCAGATATGAGAGTATTAAATGAAATATATCAAGATGAAAAACTTGATTTGACATCTTAAAATATACTTTTATACACTTTTTAAGTGAATGGAAATAAATCAAAGTGTTTGAAACAGCTGCGTCTATTTAAATTTCTTATTTTACCTTCAGCGTTTTGGCTATCATTTATATACATTTTTTCCATTAATCATTCTAAATCGATCCAAGTATACTGCATAAACTATTGTACAAGTTCATTACAAATATGTAATGAACTATCTTTTAAAAATGTTAAAATATTATTCAGAATAAAATAAAAATAAAATTCAACTCATTCAAAATTATAATTAATTATTTACATTATAACTGATAAACGAATTATGTTTTAGAACTAATATTTAGCTTTAAAACTATGCTACTAGTGGGTTGTATCTTTTATCACAATTTATTAAAAAATTCCTTTTTGGCACGCCGGAAGGCGGAGCCGGTGCCGGTGGCCGGTGCTAATTAGAGGATAAAATAAGATTTCCACCTTAAAGTTAAGAAAAACTTCAAATTTACTTAATACAACAATGGTTGCATATGAAAAAAGTTTCACGTGTTTAGCATTCGACAAGCCCCATCTACTTACAATTCCAGCAACATTTTGGTCATCCCTTGCCGTAAGGGTTGGTCATATCAAAAATTGTTTCAGACAGAAGTTTTAAGTAATATTTAGTGGACTAACGACCAATTTAAACCGATTCAATACTGTGTCTTATTAACAACGATATGATGTTTTTGGTCTTCAAAACCCCATTTTTCCAAATGGTTGGTGATATTAAAAAATCTTTACTGAAATAAGTTTTAGCTCCTTATCCAAAGAATAGTGGGAAATGTAAACGAATTAGATATTTTACTTAATAAGAAAGTTATAGCGATATTTTGTTTTTCGAAAAAAAAAACCATTTCTGCGCTATGGTCTGATATTGGCCGTTAACAAACGACCAAGATTTTGGGATGAGTTATTTTTAATGTACAATTTAAAAGTGATTGGCGCAAAATTACGGCAATTATCGTTTCCACAAGAAAGTAAAATATATATATATATATATATAAACTTTTGAGCAGACGGTGGTTTTGAGGTCTGGAAGATGTGAAACGCGAAGATATGTCAAAATTTTCCGAAAACGAATCATGGTTCCCATTACAATAGGTAGCTTTCTTATGAAATCTTCCTAATAGTTTCTTAAACAATGAATCTTTGTAATTAATACTTAATAGTGAATTAAAATTAATTGATGGAAATATTTTTTCATTCATGTGATAAAATATTAAATGACTCGTTTTTTTCATATGAAACTAAATTATCTTTCGATTTACGATATTTTGTTTTGATATTTTTCATAAAACATTAAGCATTAAACAAATTATTTTTATTGACATATTTACGGTACCCCACCATAGCCCACCACAAGGTGGGCAAATCACTTGCTTAATAGCTGATTTTCGAATAGAAGGTTCTAAGGTTCAAATACCCGTAAACGTTAGTTGCTTTTATAGGAATTTAAATTCTTGACAGTTGGTACCGGTGTACTTTGGTGATTGGGGTTCCATTAACCACACGTCTCAGGAATGATCGGCCTGAGACTGTACAAGACTGCACCTCATTTTCATGTCATCATCTTCATCTCATTGGACCATTAGGAGGGGGAGGGGGTTGCTTATTATTCACTAGTTGAATAGACACATTAGAAAAATAAATACATAAATGAGAACAGTTACGGTAATTTATACATTATATTTATCTAAAAGTTTAATATTAAAGGGTTATATTATTTTTTTAGTTTATACTAAAACTTTTATTTATCTAAAAGAGCTTTTACAAACCGTTTATTTAAGAGCATTTAACTGTATCATAAAAAGAATCCAAGTTCTAAACGTACATCCTGAAAATGTCCACCATATTCACTTGCTAGCGAATTCTTTTTTGTTAAATTTGTCAAAGTTTCGTGGGTGTGGATTATTCAAATTCTTAAAATAGGTACACAAGAAAAATTAAATACTGTGAAATCGCGGGCCAAGGAGTATTCTCGTGTTTGGATATAAAATAACCCGGTTATGTAGAAACAATAGTTAAACGAATTCATTAATAGCCTGATTTTGGGACTGGTCATTCCACCCTGTTAAAATCATTTGCCTAGATTTTTTCAAATTACTTTGCTATTAAGAAGACAAAAGTATTTAAATCATTCGCAGTATAGCTTTGATACGACGGTAATAACATTCCTTCAACGTAATATGAAACGATCAGTCCAGAAAACGCTACTGAAGTATCCAATGACTTTAGTACTACATTGATGCATTTCATGAAAATTGTTTACTGCCCGATTTTGGAAGTTTTGTTTATTACACCCACGTAAAACGAAATGTTATTCATTACTCATTAGCTTATTATCAATAACGCCTTCGTTAATGATTACAGATTCAAACCTCGGTGATGTTAAAGACATATCTTTAACTCAATCAGTGTCCTTCAATTGTATGATTGAATTTTATCTAGATGTATGTGTAAATTCTTCCGAATCATTTTTCAAATAATGTGCTGTTGTCATGACTTGTATCAACCAAGTGATGGCAAGAACAAATTAAGAACATTGTACCTTTTAAAGAATCTTTAGACTAGGCACAATTACTCATTTACCATGAGACTTATTTTCAACGCTGTACTAGTTTCATAAAAATTTCTTCACCCAGACATTGTTGTCATGGAATGACGACACCGCATCATTCAGATTTGTATTTGTAGTTGCGTCAAAATAAACCTTGCCACTGTAAATCTATCGTTTTTATTGTGAGGTGATTCAATATGAAATTTATACTGTTCACCTGCTTAACGATTCATTATAACTAAATGGTAAAGAAAGAATGATGTATTGTTTCCGGTTATACCCATCGTTACTTAAAAACAACGTGTTTGCAATCACCTGTTTTCATATTTTAACGAAGAAAATTAACTGGGTGAAATGATAATTGAATTATTCGGTTTTATGTTCTTCAGGAATGAAATGATTAAAAATAACCCGATGATTCTTGAGTACACCTCAAAGGATTCATAAGCTTTGCATAGCCAACTGATTGTGATATTTTATACGTAGAAAAAAAGCGTATTCTAGTTGATAACTATACATGCGTTCAACAACATAAATAAGTATAGACTAACCATATTCTTGATAGTTGTTCTAAAATTTCAACTGAAAAATTAAAAATAGTGTAGTGAGCCATTTGACAGAAAATAAAATTTCAAGACGAAATTAATAGGTCTTTTCATTTATATTACCCATTATCCTTAGTACCGTTATCCATTATCCTTATTAGTAAATAATGCAAGATATTAGATTTAAGAATGTATATTTTTGGATTAATAGATACAAAAATTGTTTATTATGGTAGACTGACTATTTACAGATGATTTTTTCATTTAAGTGAAAGAGAAAGAGTGCAGAGAACTGAAAATGTGGAAGGAGGGAATTGAAGATAAGAGTAAAAAAAGTTGCTATCGTGACCAGAGGGAGGATAAGTATAAGTGGTAAAAACGTGGAGGTGGTAGAAAGTTTTAAGTACTTAGGAAGTGAGACATCACAAGATGAAAGGATAAATACGGCAAAGAGGGAGAGAAATGTAGGAAGCAGATAACTTTTTTAAAGTATGAGGGGATTGCTCTGGTTCCAAAAACGCAAAGGAAAATGTGTAAAATTGCTTCATACAAATCCTGTCATACAATGATGATGTATCGGAAACCAGAGAGGTAAGAGGAACCAAATAGTGCAAATGAATTCTTCTGAGGTATTATTAGGAAAAAAATATCGGATAAATCCAAAATGAGAAGACAAAAGCTTGTAGAATGCGTGGAAGAGAAACTAATGTAGAGATTGTGTAACAGTTTAAGCGACAACAGAATCCTTGAATAACGGAACAGCTTGTAAAAATGAACAACTTTTAAGAACAGCCATAAAATTATTAGAAAAAAACATGCAACAAAACTATTAAAAAATAAATCCGTAATTGGGCTAACTTTTTGAATGTATAAAAATTACAATTTTTAGCTGTTTCCATACTAAATAAAATATTTTTCAATGGTAGAGAATTATTTTTAATTTTAGTACTCTGATGATGAACATAAAAATAAAATATCAAATATTTTATATTTTATATTTAAACGTAATTATTATTACAGAAGTATCTAATATTTCCGAAAATCTGGCATGAATTTAGAAAATGTACAGTTTCCTACTCTTGAGCGTTACATAAGGAGCCTGCTAGTCTTTCGATCTTTCTATATGGAACACCGTTCAAGATATCAGTTATCTAATCCTGTCAAGATATCAAACACTTTATCTAATCCTGTTTAGATTTTACACTAATTTCTAACAATTCCTATCCAGTCTTTGTGTCATTCCACCTCTCTGACCACTACAATATCCGTTAATCTTTTGTATAAAACTTTTGTTGGGAAGGGATGTCTTCAGTACTTAAAATTCATTTCTAATGCCTATTTGTATATAAGTTGAGATTTAATTTCGAAGTATAAGGTATAATTAAGAGTGTTACTTGGGAGCCCAAATATAATATTAAGAGACAAACTTTTCAATGTATTCAAATTCTTTTCCCCGTTTATACGAGCATATTTTTAAAGGAAGGTATTTAAAAAAAAAAAAAAAAAAAAAACTAAAAGGTATGAACAAATTTTATTAATTTTGGATAAAACCTAAATTTATTTACTACTTTTCTATATAAGTGTCTTCAACTTCAACATACTTTTTTTAGAGTTTTATTTCCTTATTGAATGATTCCGCTGCTAATGATTTAAACCATACAGTAAAACCATTTTTTAGTTCACGGTCATTGTCAAACATTTGTGATGGAAGTCACAGTTTAAGGAGAAAAAAAGAAAATAATCGCTGGGAACTAGTCAGGGTTATGAAGTGGGTAACTGAAGATTTTCCAAGGAAATCTTTCAAATTGCCTCGCTGTCTGATTTGCCGTATGTAGTCGGAGTGTCATGCAAAAACAAAATCCCTCGAGTAAACATCCCCCATCATTTGTTTTTTATACTTTTTCTAAAAGTTTTAAAGTTTCTCAATATATGTCGGCATTCACAGCAGTTCCGCGATCATTAAATTCAACAAGTAAGACATTACTTTTGCTCCAAAAATCATTAGCCATAAACTCGTTTACCGAACGTTTGCTTTAAACTTTTTCGATCTAAGAGATCGCAGCCATCGCATAGACTGCTACATTGTCTCGACATTTGATTAAGAAATTTAGATTTCATCTCCGATAACAGTGTGATCAAACGATTCATTACCTTTATTTTTGAATCGCCGCAAAAATTCATGCGTTGCAGAATTAAATAGTTTCCATTTTGTTTAGTGGTTTAACATCTTCAGCAACCATCCGGCATACAACATTATATTACACAATTTTTCAATTAAAACTTCCTAAATCACAGATCGTGGAACATCAGAAAAAAGCAAACACAATTATAGCCGGTTTTTTCGAATTTTTTCATCAACTTTTTCAATAAAATCATCCGTTATCACTGAAGGCTGGCGGCTATTTTTTTCATCATGAACATATGTTCGCCCAAGCTCAAAATGTACGCCACCACTGTCTTACTTTAGCGTCATTCAACTCGAAAACGTCACAAATTTTCCTGTGAATTTCATCCGGAGAATAGTCTTATTACTCCTCATATTTTACACTTGACTGGATCATTAATTGTAGAACTCATTATAAATGAATGAACATTAACAACTTACAACAAACTGACTAAACTATTGTTGCTAACAGCTGATATTGATTGAGATAATTGAACTACTCAAGCGCCATCTGTTTACACAGAGCATGTAGGTGACAAATTTTAAAGGAACTTACTTTAAGAACACGCTTCGTACTCCCGAAGTCGAATCCCTATAAAACCATTGTCCCATCAACAGAGTCAAACACTCTCTGTTTCGCTGATATCTGGACATCTTATTTAAGAAAAGAATTTTCCATAGGTTATAAATGGCAAATTTTACTGTAGCCGATTTTCTTTTAAAATAGCTTGGGAATGATCGGCAAGATGAAATTTGGATCCCTAAATACTTATAGTTATTCATTATTTCAGTAAATTAATTCCATAACACTATTTTTGTTCGCTCTCAGCGCCCCTCCCCGCTTAAATAACATTATTTTTTATTTTTCTAAATTACCTTTAGTTTCTATCTGTTACAATAAATTTGTTAACAATCATATGCAGAGTTTTCGGATCCAAATCTAGGAGGACATGCTCATTTGGAAAAAAAGAGTGATCGATTGTTCAAATACGATCGATTCCAGTCACGAATCTGAATGTCGCCCTCTATCTGTTAGTGCAAATCGTTTATGAATAAGGCGAATAAATTCGATGTGCATCCTTGCCTTAAACCGGTAACCTTTGGGGAAAAAAAGTCTGTCACACCACCACTACTACGAACGTACGCTTTTGTATCCTGGAAAGATTTTTAAATTTATTAAAAAAGTTTGCGTTATCCCTAATACTATGTACAAAAACCCAACTTACCACCTTATCGAAGGCCTCATTTAACTAAAAGAATACAATTTAATTTCTTGGCTCGCTTGCTCTTTTAAGATAAATTATATTACATAAATTGTAGATGTTATCTACTGCAGTGTATTCTGTGTCAAAACCGGCATGTCATTCATTTAAAATGTTATTCCTAAAAACCCAGTCCTCTAACCTTCGTTACGGTATTCCTAAGAAGAGTTTTAATACAGTAATTAAAAATAAAATTCTTCTGTAATTACTTATTTCAGTCAATGAGGCTTTCTTGTGGAGAGAGATCATGGAGCAGATGATGGTTTTGGTGAGTGTTTCAGGGGCATTATACAAACGTACCAGCCAATTTAAGTATTCATCTGGTGCTTTTCTTACCGAATCTGGATCAAAGTCTCGGGTTGCATTATTGCTTGTGGTCCTTGCAATAACTACCCGCAAATCATTTATGGAAATCTCTTGGTCTAAGATCTTGTAAACCAGCAAAGTAATCAAAAAGTAAGCACCGGGTAAGTAATAATTTCAGTCTTTTCTGGTCTTCCCGTAACTTAAATCCCAGTTATTCGTCATTCGCTTTAATATCAGAAGCTTGTTAAAATATTTTCGAATCTCTTAGGCTGAGAATTCTTTTGCGGTTATATCTTTTAAGAATTTAACTTGTTTTTTTTTTTTTATTATACAATATATTGTTATTTTTAACTGCCTCATATTTATTTTGCTTAATTAGCCCCGAATTTATTTTTTAATATATTTTTAAATAAGTGAGAATTCTATTTCTTTCCTTCTAACATTTTTCATCAAACCACTTTTATTTTAATCTCAAAACTTTGTTTATTTATGTTCTTATTTAATTTGTTACATGCCACCACAAATATAACATTTCTCATATGTTCTGTACCTTCGTTAAGATGCACAATAGCAAGAGGTGAGATTGATCACAACGTATGAAATCTTCCCGTAAAATATCTATCAACATTTCTTGACTGTTTAGAAAGAAGTGGCAGATCAGTCCATAATTCTTTTATAAAAATTGGTATTAAACTTGCTCCTCAATCGGCATAAGGTCGGAAAAAAATTGCACCCCACCCTAAAAGTTTTAATGACAAACATCAAACGAGGCATGTCAGCAATCGATAACGAACTACCTACCACCTATAAATATCTATTAACTTTCTTTGTCACCCATCAATTTGATATTCAAAATTACTAAATTTAAAAATTTACCTAATTCAATAATTATATTTTCCTTTTTATTAATAAGAACACAATTAGAACGTTTTAAGTATTGAATTCTCCCTTTCAAGCGAATTTCTTTTGGTGTAGTTTGACTATTAGATATTCCTTCAATAAAATCACCCATTATAATACCTGTATCATCTCTAAAAATAAATGAGAAAAATTTGTTCCCACATTGTTTCATTATAAACACTGAGATATATCGGAATGCAGTTAAAAGTATCCTCCTATCCATTTTAACCCACAAAAAATGCATACCTTTAATTTTTATACAGCTTAACCAATTACTCATGTTGAATTTAAAATACATTACGGTATTTTATTTAGCTTTACTATATGCTGACTCTGTAGACCCTCGTCGCCAAACCGTAACGTATTAGTTAAAAACAACCTTTCTATTTCTTCTGATCATTGTTTTAAAAAAAAGTATTTCAACGTTAAAAAATTGAAATAAAATATAATTTTAAACAAATTTCACAAGACCATTTTTTGAAACTAAGTACAGGTTTCTATTTCGATAATTGTTAAGAACGAATAACAAAAAGATTGCTGGATATTCTGTTAATGGTATATAAACGAAGAAATTTGCATAAAATAATGGATAAATGGTTATCTAACAGGTAATGCTAGTACATATCAGGGACTATGAATATAAATCTGCTATAAGAGGACCTGTTTACTATATTATTGTTTTTATAAACACGAAGTCTCATTAATTTGGTATAAAATGAAACTATTACCTGGAAAAAGTGGAAAGATATAGGTGTTTCTAATAACAGTTATTATTTTTTGGAGACAGTTTAATAAGTAAATTCACCTACTACTAACTTATTTACCTACTATTTAACTTTACGTAAACCTCTATCTTATAATCAGTTTAGATTGATTGTACAAGTATAAAATTGGAATCGTAATTTCTATGATTTTTACGTTCTCAGTAAAATTCTATTTTACTGAAGTATAATTTAGTTAAAAGATGATACATCTGATGTTAAAACTTTGTGGTATACAAACGTTTTAAGTTCACTTGGCAGAAATAATAAAATCATGATTACATAATCTGGAATATGTATACGTGGGAGTTTTGTTTTGGCTATTTTTTTTTGTAATTCAATTTTGTTTTGTCTGCTTAATACATAAAATATTTAATTTAAATGCAATAACAATATATGGTATAATAGGTTCTGTATTTAACGAATTGATTCTACTATTATTTTTTATTATATTTTATGAGAGGGTTGAGATGTATTGCTGATACTGATGGGGTAGTAAAAATACGATTACAAATAATAATTTCAGAGTAGTTTTTCAAGAATCATATCCACTAATAAAAGGTTTGAGATTTATATATTCTTTAATCCTATTTACGGGAATTTCCATATTCAAACAAATATCATCAGTATTTACAAAAAAATGAAGTTCGGCGTTGATTCTTAAATAATTAAAGTCATAAGTTAATGTTATTCTATTCTTTAATATATATGAATATACTTTTGTATGTATAAATTGAATGTTTAATATACTTGAAATATTAGATGAATTATTTATATATTATTAAATGTTTATTATAATTTAATTATGAAATGGAACTGATACTGAATGCGATTATACAAGAATAATGCGATTGCCATTTGTAGGCGTCTGGCTGTAACTGTAACCGAACAACAGTGACGACTACAGAATGAATAATGAATGATCACAGGAATGGCGATGGACTTGCTTAAATAATGTTGCTGGAGCCGCTGAATCGTCAGCAGCCGAATGCATACGAAAGGAACCGAGTGTACAGTAAGTATCCGAATGAATGAATCCGACCGAAGCCGAAGATATTTAAATTTCAAAATCCTATTAACTACAATAAAGCTTCAACATTTAAACGATAATAAAATATAAATATGTAAACAGTATTTAAAAATTAAAGAAACAAGTATTATAACAAACTTATGTAAAGACCAACACTTAGAATAAATAAAAGCGAAAAATAATATTCAAATAATAATAATAATCATCCAAAAAATAACAAATATGATTTTTTCATATTATTTTATTATCTCCAAAAATAAATCATAACGAGGTATTAAACAATTTCTGACTATAATTTGAAAAAAAAATAATACAAACTAATTATTAAATGCATTTTTTTTATCTTGATAAAAATCTTTATTACGTTAAAATATTAATAAAAATTAAGTTAATTTTATTTTATTTCTACTATTTAATCTAAAATCTAAATTGAAAAAACAAGTTGCAGAAAATTATGAAGTAATTTAATTTCCACCAGAAAGAGCAGAACAAAAAAAAATTTTAATATTTATTTAAAAAAAAAATATTATTATAGAAAATAACTGTGATTAAACTGTACTACATGATGACTACTTAACATCAAAAATGAAATTACTGCACTCAAATTAAGAACAAAGTTTAACCAACCCACCGGTTGATCTAGTGGTAAAACTCGTATTGTAAATCACCAGCTAATTTTGAAGTTGAGGATTCTTAGGTTCAAATCCTCGTAAAGGTTTACGAGGATTTGCTTATTTGCTTTTATTCAAATTATAATACTAGATTGTGGATACCGGTGTTCTATGGTGGTTGGGATTCATTTAACCACACGCCTGAGGTCTGAGTCTGTTCAAGACTACAAGGTTACCAGTAAATTTACAGTTACTCTCCAGTCGTTAATTATTTTAATTGTTGAGACAACTATTAATAAAAAAAGAAAATTAATATTTTTGATATTATTTATAAACATTTTTTAAAAATAAAATAAACTGTGTATTAATCACATTGTATTCTTTATAATAAATAATTTAATATATATTAATATAATTTTACTATTACACTTGTTCTTTATATAATAGGTAATTACAATTTATGTACACAACTAATGTAAATTACATTTTCATTGTGAAATGTTAAGGGAAGATTATTTTCAGTGCACTGTCCATAAAACTGCCACAACTGCAGGTATTATTTTTAACAGCTAAGGTAACAATAGTTAACTATTCTGTCTCAAACTCCCGTATATTTTTATAAGGATTATTTAAAAAACATTTTTAAATTAATTTTTTTTTTTTTTTTAATTATAATAATCATTTATTAGAGGAATAATAATAATAATAACCTGAGGGAGTTGCTAGACTCATAGTAGGCTCCTCCCTTAGTGGTTGATAAGCAAACGTTCACTAGATATAGCAGAAACCAATAGCCAATCTATTTTATTTCACCGGTGAAATAAAATAGCTGGGACGAACTAAAAGTAGTAAATGTAAATCCAAAAGCGTCTGCACGCAGAACGGGCGGCTTTAGATTGGCGACTGTTTTCTGTGTTAGTAACGACTGATTTTAGAGTTGTCGGATACCCGTGTGTGGAGCTTATCAACCCACCCATTTATATTGATACGGAGAATACTGAATATCTAGCCTCGGAGTAATATTCTGAACGGCATCAAGGTCGGAGAAAACATCCAGTAAGAGGGACCGATCAACCTGATAATGCACTTAGACTTTCTACCTCGAACATTATTAACCTGAAAGATCTACAATTCGAAGTCACGACATTATTAAAGTCCATTTGGTGTTTTATGGTGTTATGAATGAAACACTCATATTTTTATTTATGTTTATAAAATAAGAATATTTTACTACATATTATGTTGTGTCTTTCATGTGGGGAAATCCTAACTGGAATTGGAAAGTTAGCTTAAATGTAGTCTAAAACATTTTAATTCAGATGCAATTTGCCCTCTACAATCTAATGTGAGATTAGATAATGTAAAATGGTGGTGATAAATTAGATAAGATAGGTTTTAATGAGTAATCATATTTTTAAGATTCGGTGGTTTAGGCTGTATTAAAGTTAAATTTTTTTTTCAGATGGTATTAACTGAAACGGTACTGAGTAATTCTGATTTATTAAAAGTTATTTATATTTATAAAAGCAGGTAGATATACTCTTTATTTTTGTAGTAATAGTAAGTATTGTTATTGTATTATTAATTACTGTTATTATTTAAATTATCATTTTTTTATTTAATTACATTAATTGGTTGGTTACTTTTGTACATTTATTCTTCAGTATTTACTAATGGTAATGAGTAAATAATCAAAATGACTGGACTGTTTTAAATTTTATTTATTTATTAATCTTTTTGTAAAGGGTTTTTAGCTTTTGTATTTTCTAATTCATTTAACAACCTTTTAACACAACTCTTTCTTTTCATTTGACTACATAAAGTTAAAAATTATTTACTCTTAATATAAATAAAGTTGTAAAAATAAATATAATTTCTAATATTATTTTAAATGAAAGCGATAAGTATTTTGCTCTCCAAATCAAGGAAGTTCGTAAAACCGATGTTTGGTTTTTGTTGTTTTATTTTAAATTTAATTGTTTTTTAAACCAATACTTTTTTAATATTCGGCACTAATACTTAGATTAATAGAATATATAAATTTTAAATGAAAAATGTAAAAAAATCCATTATAATTTTGAATATGTTATATCACAAAAAGAAAGGTATAATCGTAAAATCTTTTTTAATGAATACAGATGATGAATTTATAAGTTAGGAATCGGTAAAGGAAAAAAGAAGCTCAGAGCTTACTGGACTTATTAGTTCGTCTCGTTAGCAGTTACAGTATTTCATCTGAATTCTGAGTAAAAGCTACTTTAACATTCTTTCTTATTATGCAAAATAATTCTATCTCTTTTTCTCTCTAAGGATTAGATTTAACAGTAGAAGATGGAAAAGAAGAAAAGTTACTTGTAACAAATCCTTATAGCTAATCTAATATATTCCTTGAATAAAACTTTAACTTTTCATAAAAAAAATATATCACCTGAAAAAACAAATATAAAAATTATTTATTTATCACTTACTATGTCACTACTAATGATAAAATATCAAAAGGTTATTTTTTATACTTTTGCTTGGAAATAGGTTTTTTATATTTTTAATTCCTGAAATATTTAATGAAAAAAAAAAATGGAAAATGAACTACAGAAATTTCCAGATATGTATATCATCCATATAAAAATTTACCTTTTTTTTTTACCTAACGACCGCATTTGACGAAAAACAAGAATATAAATTAACTGATATTTTCAAATAAGTAAAACACTTTACATTATCAAATCTAAGCAATAGAAAATTGAATTTTTATAAATATATTTGATTGCTACTTTATAAGTACTTGGAAGATGAAAAATCTGATGTCAACAATACATGACTTCCTTGTACGCCTATTAAATTACATTTTCACATTTTTTTTTTTTTTTTAAATGAAAAGTACATAAAATTTTATTTCATTAATAACTTCTGATAATTTTCATATTTAAAAAAAAAATTGTTATTGAATATTATTTATCCTAAAACCTGTTTTACAATCTGAGGTTAATAATTATTAATAAATCAATATATTTAAATTGAATAAAAAGTTTAAAAAAAGGATATGAAGCCGGATTCGAACCGATATTCCTTCCTCTTGTAAGATACAAATATTTCATTAATAAAAATTTTTTTGGCTACAGCTCTAGAACCAATGAAAATAAGTACCACTTATGGTATATCATTGAAAAGCTCTCAATGAGGGCTTATTGCTAAAGTTAAGAAAAAGTCCATAATTAAATTTTTTTTGGATTTGGGCTTTTTTGGACACTTTTGGTCCAACCGATTGCTACCAAAAGTGGAGGTGCACAGCTAAATGTTACAACAGTTGTCCGCGAAAAATTTCTGTTTTCAGATTTAAACGGAAATATTGTACGAAAACAGATATAACGTACGTCGTATATACGTCACGTCGAAACTGGTCAAAATGGATATTTCCGTTGAACTCTGAAAACTGAAATTTTTCATGATCACAATACTTACTTTACTTAATACAAGGAAATAAAAAGTGAGTGGTTTTTCTAATACTTTCTAAAATCAGAATTATATTCAAAATATCTAATCTATGAATTATTTTCAGAATTTTTATGTAATTAATATATACAAAAACTGTTAAACAGATTCAGTACTTCTGAAAATAGTTGGTATAATTGGTTCGTATGAAAAACACTTTTATAGCTTTTTTAAAAGCGAGTTCATTGGTGTTTTATTAATTATCCATTTCATTAATGGTAAAGGTAAAATATTTTATTAATCCGTAGCAAAAAAATCATAAATATATATTAACGTTTGTAGCTTAGATTTCAGTTATTTTTTTTATATAACGTAAAAATATCACTTAATGTGCAAATAGATTATTTATGATAGATTGATCTACAAATCTTATAAGACTGATTAATTTTTATTGACTTTTACTTTCCAAGCATCATAGCTTTATAGCTTTTCTGCAAGAAGGAAAGTATGAAAATCAGTCAAAGAATGAGGTAAGGGTTATTTAAATTTTTCGACGTTTCGTGACTCAGGGACCCTAAAAAACAAAAAAAAAATGGTGGTAATATTCGAACGCACGTAAGTGTATGGCGTGTTTTAGTGTTGGCGTGTTTTTACCTTAATAAATTTTGACTGGATAACCGACTTTGATAAAAGTTTGTACAGAGACTCACATATATGAGGTAATTTATTAGTAAAATTTTGGGATCAATAACTGCAGAAGGTGGGGTAGGTAGATTTTGGGGTCAATTTTCTCAATATTTTGCAAACATAAATCCCCTTTATATTAAGCTTATATATATATATATATATATATATATATATATATATATATATATATATATATGCGTGCATGATTATCTTATTATTTATAAAAAAGTTTTTCGAAAATTTCCACTTTCCCAAAAATCGAAAAAATATTTTTTTATTTATTACATATTTTTTAACTGAATCTTGTCTCTTCGTAGGCATTGTAGTAATAATTGTTTTAGTAATGTAAATGACTTAAAAAAATAATTTTGGGATAATATTAGAGATGGGGGAGACGATCAAAGTTTAAAAAATTAGTTTTTTGTATTTTTTAAAACCTTTTTTTTATTTTCATGAATCATTATGTTTCCGCTGTATAAAAATAAATAACCAATACCAGGAAAATATTACAATTTTGATGTCACCTTTATGTTTTATAAAGATTGAAGCAGAGCTTATCAATATTTTATATCTTCTAGTCACCTCATTTGAACTGATTTATTTTGTATGCTCTTCATTCCTTTGAAAATAAATCTCTCACGAGATAACCTTTGCTCAGAAATTTTTCAAACTCAATTTAGAAAAAGGATTTTTAATATGAAGATATATTTCTCATTTGTAAAAGTGTTAAAATAAAATGTGTTTCAAACATTAGAAAATGACTTTTTTACTTATCATACTATTTAAAAGATATCTGCTAAATAACAAATGAATGTCTAGTAAAGCTTTGAAAGCAAGAAAATTACAAAGGATTTTATCAGGGATTACAAGATCTACCATTGAGTCAGTTACTTTCGTCATTAAACTTATAAAATAATCAGAAGGAAATAAGAGCTCTTCTGCCAGTCTGCAAACAATCATCCCCCTAGCTGATATAAAGGGTCTGCAAGTCTCAGCATCCTGTAGTTTGATCTAACATACTCTGACACATATAGAATGCAAAATGAGAAACAAGGATTCGAGTATAATGAAAAAAGTGGATGTAAGAAAAATCCTTATTCACAAGATAGGTTCTACAAAGGCTTGCACCCCCCCGCTCTCTTCAATCCAATATATAACCATTCTACATATAATCCCTGAGGATTCCAGGAAATATTAATAGGCTTCATTGATTAACTGTTTTATACTGATCAACTTTACCTACACAAGTAAAAATCCTTGGGAATAAATTTAGTTTTTAAAAAAAAAAATCAACCTACTATATAACGTGTGGTAAAATTCAGTTGAACTAGAATATGCAGGTCCTCCTACTGATGGCTGTTAAATACCTGAAAATTGTATAACAATTTGAAAAGATTAAAAATCAACAAAATATGATAATAATTCTAAAATAATAAAAAATAAATTGAAAGAAACTTTTAAACAAAATTTCAGGTAAATTTTTTGTATAAATTTTAATTGATATACTAATATTTTAAATTTATTAAGTGCATGTTGAAATGTCACTAGTTTATTACGTAAAATAACACAAAAAAGTAGAAGGGCTGAATTAAATAGATGTTTTATTAAATTTAATGATAAACGATGAAACAAAAAACAGCTGGGTGTAATTTTTTTCTATAAAAAAAATGTTTATAGATATCTAAAACGTAACAATCTTCAACTGTGACAAATGATAGCCGGGAGAAAATAAATTTTTGTCATTGTGTATACCGTCTAGATTCCCTTAGGAATATAGAAATAAATAAATGAAAACATTGTTCCTATCCTACTGCTTGTCGTCATCTCTTGTTATAGCTAAAAACATTACTGTTTCTACAGGATAATAGAATGAAATCCATGGAAAAAGTCAAAATAAGCAGTGAACAAGGCATTTGTTTATTTATTTTTACCGCAAAACTAAAATTCTCTTTGATTACGATAAAATAACATTTATTTAAAAATATATTCTTTTAACTTTTTGTTCTTTCTAATACGATAAAATAAAATGTAACATATATATAATAGTACAATAGATTTTTGAAGATACATTTTTGTAAACCTTTTACATCCGCACACACACAAACAAACACACACACACACACACACACACACACACACACACACACACACACACACACACACACACATGCACACATATATATATAAAGAGGTATGTGTTTTTTTTAAAGTACTTATATTAAATTGCATTCTTTTACTTTTGCCTTTTAATTACTCAACATTGTAAGTGTTAAAAATATAACACAATTTCTACTGTATGACATAAATAGTGACTTAACTCCTTTTTGGTTGAGTGCTAGAACAATAGTTCTGTACTATACCAGAAGCATTGAAAGAATGCTGGACAATAGTTGTTAAAACAAAAGAAACTAGTTTTTTCCTTAGTCTTAAGAGTAGACTTAGGAATTATTGTTTGTCACGAAAATCTTCTGATATAATTTCAGTATATTCCATTACAACCTAAATTTCTTTACAAAATACTTCTTTGTATATTTCATGTAATTATATTATTTTAAAATTTAAAACCACGATAAATTTTATATGCATATAACAATAAGATAACTCAAAACTTTACAGAAATACTTCGGGAAGTGATTTGGGAAATTAACATAAAAAAAAATTATAAATATATGTCGGAAAACGGTTTGTTTTCAATTTATATCAAGCGAAATATTTTTCCCTGATTTCTGGTCCAGATAATAAATGAATCCATATTGAATTCGTGAGACTCAAATAAAGAGAAATATTTTATTTTTTATTTTTTGATCTGAAAAATTAAACAATACATCTTATAACTGTTTATCTAGTATTTCATAGAAATTTATGCAAATCCCAAACAAGTAAAGCGAAAAAAGCATTTTTACAACATATTTTTTGTTTTATTTAAAATTAATTTTGTTAAATTATGAGTATTAATACAAAATATTAAATTTGTAGAGAATCTATTTTTGAAAAAAAAAACGGAATCAATGATTTGAAATATCTTTCTAGGGTGGAACAGAAAAAACTTATAACTTCTTTTTATTCAAGAAATATCAAACTCCAACTTACTGGCAGTTCTCTTAACAATTATTGCACTGCTTTTTCTTTGGAATATTACTTAGTCTACCCTCTCTATCCCAAATTTTTGGAAACATCCTCAAAAACAAAATGCTCATTACTCAAAAGGTCTACAAAAATGCTCAAAAGGCCTACATTACAGTTGTAAACCTTAATATTTTTATTTTTTCCTGGTAGTTTAGCCTTTTAAGGAAAAATATTGTTTTATAAAAATTTTTACTTGAATGTTAAGTAAGTTGTGGATAAAATCTTTTGATGAAAGTGGAATTTTAGAGTTAATAGTTCATTTAATCTATGATAATTGCATTCGTCCGAAGTCTATTACAATTGTATCCAATATCTGAATGAAACTAAACCTGGAATTTAGATACTTAAGATTGAATAAGTTGGAAACAGGCCAAAAATTGTTTACGCATGGGCAAAATTCAACCACGCATTTAACACATTTAAATGTTTGCATGTTACAATATGGTGTAAATTTTGAAACTTTCTGTCACACAGTATTTCTAGGTTAAACATATTGTTTACTTACAATTGAACGTGTGTAATTCATTTTTAAGTAATAAATTTAAAAAAAAATCTTTTACATGAATATCCATCTTTTGATTCATTAAAAATGGTTGTTAAATTTTATATTTTTTAGTACATGTAATAAATACTTGAGTATAAGTCCGAGATTTCACATTTTTTTAAATTACGTTTTAATTAATCCATCATTTTGAATAGTGGAAGTATAATGCTGAACTGTTCTCCTATTTATTTTATGTGCATTTCTGGTAGAAATCTACACCAGCATTTTGGGAATAATTCTTAGAAATTTAAATTATTTTAAGAAATTCTTAGATTGTTGCTTTAAATTAAAAATAATTTTTAAAAAAGTGCAAAAGATACAATTTTTTTTTTTTTAAACAAATTTGAAAATAAAAATGATGAAATAAATACAAATTAACGAAAGATGAAACTAAGATAATAATTTTTGAAACATTTTACATAAAAACACAAATATTTATTGCATAGGACAAATAACAACACTATCTTACAAAATTTCTTGATACACACTGTGATCATTCACTTTTCCCACCATAAGAATTCGCATAAGTAACTGTACAAAAATTTTCTTGCTATGCTTAATTTAAGGTACAGTTTATTTTTGGCTGCCTCACACAGAAGTTCTGTTTTTTGAGTATTTCCTAAGCGGATCAATGAAATTCTGCGAACGTTTTATAGTACTGCGCACATAATTTTTATTCAAATTAGAAATTATTATAACCGGTACAATGTGCTCTACTGTAATCGGCAGTATCCTGCGAACATGAGACGTTCTCCAGTTTCACGGCGTAGCCTTCCAAACACTCATCTCTCCTGAGCGACTTCGTCGACATATAATCTCCTTATAAATAAATACTCGTCGATTTTTACTGTCAGACCCGTGTTTCCAATTACACAATTTGATTAGAAAAGCTTCTCGGCGCACACTTCCCGTAGGTAATTTCTCCTGTCGACAGATGTGGTGGTCGTTATTTATTCTCGTTTACAGATGTCAGTTGTCAGTTCGAAGTTCAATGAATAAAAATAAACATTTACATTTTATTAAGGCTTAGTTTAGATGTATTGGGCTGCATCAGTATATCGACTCTGCACTGCCCTTTTCTTGCATCGCCACCGTTATCGGTCATTCGAAATATTTAATGTCATTTTGTGCTCTTGATTACACTGTTTATGTTATGGTAAAATACCAATGTTGAAACAAACGAATTCAGTTCATTTTATCTCTTGTTAAAACTAACAATTCAAACACGTTGGACTGTCTGGGGAAGGATAGTGAAGAACGACCTAACGCTGAATGATAAAAAAAGTATGATGGGTGACTCCTTTAAGTAATTAGTGTATATTTCATAAATCGATTATATTTTAATTAGTATTATAATGTATTTACTTCCTTTATGAAGATAAATTAAAATAAATACATTTTTTACTTTTGATAAATAAATAATACAGTTATAATCTTAACTTGAGTAGTTAAATAAACATTTGATATTGGTTTTAGATTTGAAAATTTATTCGGTATGACAGTAAAATTTCTTGCTTTTCATTGAAACGCTAAAATAATCATTTCTCTAATGTTACATTAGGGACTCTGCTGAGGTTTTATGTAGGATCGGTTTATAATGTCGGTACGGTACGCCTGTAACAGGCAGCGGCTATCAATTTAAATCGTTGTGAAAAATGGGACTCATTGCTGTACAATTGCGGAACGGTTAGTCACAATTCACAGAAACAAAGTAGTTCAATGTATAACCTTCTCAATGGTTTTGTTTATTGCTGTAGTCATTTATATGCTACTAGGTATGGGGTACCTTCTACGGTAAATTCACGTATAATCCGACCGTTGGTTGCTTACACGTTATTTTATTCATTCGTTAAAATCCATTAGGTTTATTTATTTTTATGCTTTTTTAGTTTATTTTATTGTATTTCTAGATTTAGTGCTTCATTTAAATGAAATGCGGATCCGATTAAGGTAGTAAATATATATTTTTTATAAAAAAAAATTTATTGCTGGAAAATAGTTATGTTTTATGATTATAATTCTATTTTACGTGTTTTGGTACTGAATTACTATTTACCAAAGGGTTTAACGAAAATAACTCTTTTAATCACTATTTATGGTACTATAATTTGTTAAAAAGATTATATAATGGAAAAATTAAAATTATTTAAAAAAAATAAAAACTTCAGTTATATACCTTTTCAAGGATTATTTCTCATCCCTTTAAATTTGTAGGAGTTTTTATACGAATTCTGGAGTACCTTATGGTTAAAAGAGGACAAGTTTATCTATTCACAATTAAAAAAGGTTATGTATTCGTTTCATAATAAGCAATACTTTACCCATCTTTCCCTTAATTTTAAATACGAAATATAAATTCGTCTTTTTAGTAGGTCTTTCTAGTGTATATGTGCTGTTCCTTGATTGATACTCTCTTTTCAAGCTCTATATAGGGTTTAGTGTATATAAGTTATATATAAAGCCCGCATAGAGCCATGTGCAGTTATATAACGATATATATATATAGCTATAAGGATATAGCTCTTTTTAACTTATATCCTTAGCGATTCCTGCATTTAATCCAGTTATCTCATCTCGCTATATCTTTTTTAACCTTCTACAAAGACATTTTTCCTCAGACTCCTGCTTAATTACACACAAAATATGATCTTACCACTTCAGACAGTTTTCCTTAATTTTTCAACAACCGTAGCAATCTTCATCACTGATATCATCGTAGATTGTGAACATGATCAAGGAAATTAATACCGTAAAACTAACACAGGATCTTCATTTCCATGCTGCAAAGTACGGTCCCAAAATGTTATAACCAAAAATCATTTTGATAAAACACTGCTGTTCTTACAACTTCACAATATCCTTTGAATTTAATTATTTTTTATTCCTATGGTATCAAAGAGCACCTTTTTTATCTTAGCTAAATTTTTATCCTCTGATGACGTTAGTTAAATCTCCGTCATTTGAACCAACCGTATTTCTAAGCTATTTAACCAAAATTACGTTTTCTATGAGGCTACCAGCCAGACTGATATGGATTTAAACTGAATAGTTTTGTTTTAGTGCAATTTTTTATTGAGATAATTTGTTTGTTGGGCAGACTAAATTCAAAAATTTACGTTTTCCGGTTCTCTCTTGTATTAACAAACAAAATTCTCAATATATTTTCGTTACAGAAGTATCCTACCTCAACAGTTATTTATATTTATGAAACACAGGTGTATAATTTTGTTTCTATAACTTAATCAGTAACGGAGAGCTAGATTTATGATAAAAATTTTAATCTTTCAAACTTGCAACAGTGGTTCGACATCATCTCTGGACATTTAATGTCCTGGACATCACAGTGTCCTAATATAGCATGTTTTGAGTATCTGATGATGACTTAAAGCATATCATGAATTTTTCCGTATACACCAGTTAAACACTTTAATGAAGTTGAGAAAAATGTAATGGTTTGTATTAAAAAATCTTATTACAAATTATATAGTTGGGCTGAGAGCTAGATTATTTCTATAACGTAGTATAAAAGGAAATAGATTGTGCCTCACACCAACTATCCCGGGATATGGTCTACCTGATCATCCAGAACACTGCGATTACTTGTTCACCCTTTTACACTTTCTTTTTTATAACTTTTAAGATGGTCATATATGCCTTTTCATTCGGTGTGAAATGGTTTTTAAAAAAAATATTACTCATAGTTTATAGGCTACAGTAAATTTCTAATAACATAAAAGAACCATCACGGCTTTTATTGGATGAAAGGATCAGGTTTAATGCAAGTATAAGACGGCAGCCACCATATTTTTATTATGATAATTTCACTATTAAAGGATGTCATTATTTTAGGCCATTACTAAAATCACTCTTCAACGCGTGAAATAAAATAATCGAGCTGGTCTTTTACAATTGTGCTTATTTTCTATTCTAACTGTAGGTTTTTGTACCCTCTAGTTCCCAAAAAGAATAATTATTTACTCAATACAATTATTTAATAATTAAAAAATAGATTTTAAATTTAAATATATTATTGACAAACAAAGTAGTTTTCTTTATAGTTTTGTATGAGTACTCCTTTGAAATGAAAAAGAATACGAAATTTAAAGTTAAGCAAAATCGATTATTGTCGTCGTGTTATTAGGTTGCGTTTTTTTTTTTTTACTAAACAGCAACATTTTCATTTCGTAATAAATGAGTTTTTTACATCCTAAAAATTTAATTTATTTGTTTTAATTTGTTTTACCACACAGTGTAAATATTTTATTTAATTTTAAACATCAAATATCTAACGTTTTTATCTGTTGCCTTTCTAGATCTGTTAAATTTTCGGTGTTGTAAAATAATTTTTTTACAAAGAAATATATATATTTTAAGGGGATAAAATCTATTTAGTAGTTATTGAGACGCCAATTTATTAATGCTTGTACTATCTGTTAACATAAAAATTAGCAAATAAAAACATTTTGTAAAGACTAGAATTTGAGTTCCAACCATCTGCAATTAATGAAAAATTTCCGTCTAATTTTTAAGAGAATGTTACCTTCATTATTTCTCTTCTTGGTATAAATTATAAAATTTCCCTTGGTTAAAATATCCAGACTTGCCATGGCCTCCCAATTTTACCTCCGAGTGGGAAATTTTTATGAGATCAAAAAATATCTCATTTGTTAATGATGATGATGACGGCGATGACGACGACGATAATAACAATAATATTAATAATATAATAATAATATTATTATAGAATAATAATATTTAAGGGAAAGAATCCTACTTTGCTGCTGTGGGAAGCTACCTGAGAGTTATGGCTGGCCATCAGCCAATTAATGCTCCAAATGCTTTTACTTGCTGGCATTGAGTGACCTAGGGATGGCAGCGAATTGCTGTCTTGACGAGATAAATTTAATTTATTGAATTTCATATATATTTTAGTAGTTGACGGGATGCGCCTACACATTTTATAATATATGAAAAGTGAGCGATGGGACACGAAGCAAGTGGTGTGTGGCACCATGCTTAGTTCTCTCATGCAATTAGGTTAGCTCTAGGAGCTAGTTAGGACACTGGTCGCTAAACTGATTCGAGGCTCAGTAGCCGTTTGTGGCACAGACATTCGGTCTTATGTTTTAGGGCAACTGAGTCGGGTGGTCGTGGGAGAAATGTCACGCAAATCAAATCAAATCAAATGTCCTGAGGCAGATAATCCCCACGTATGGAATATACCATCTATGTTTCACGTACAGGACAGCAACAGCTGGAAATTTCAATACATACGTATAGCTTCCCGACAGGGCTCTGAGTATTTTTCTCGGAAATGTATCTCTATTTAGACTCGATTTCCATTTACAGGTCACTATAAGGACTGGACATATCAACCACCTGCAGATCATTCACATCTGAAATCATTTTGTATACGGTCTGCGTAAGTAAGTCCTTGTATTATACGGCTGAATAGATGGTATACATAGACGGTATACGGTATCGGTAGATGGTATACATTTTTAGAGCTGGCAATGCGGCTGCTAGGGTTGAGATGACTGCAGGTGGAACAGAGAACAGACCTTCCATTGTCCACGAACCCCCTGCTATGGGTAGCATGTAGTAAGGTGCCCGCCCACATAGGGTGCATGAAACTTCTGAAAGCTTCAAACAGTAGGGATCTGGAGTCAATGCAGTGATTGCGCAACTGCTTTCTATCAGTACATATGTCGGTTCCATTGGCGTACCGGACCGGACATCCAGGGTTAGGAGCTCTGGAGTGGGGATATATATCCTGGCGGCTAGCCTTGCTGCAGAAAGAATTAACTGATCCTGCAAGTTGAACAATTTATTGTGGGAAAGGGATTACGTAAACACCCTCGTTTAGAGCTAGCCGTGTTGCCGGAAGCGAAACTGAAGAAGAGTTTAGAATCAGAATGGATTTGACATGAAGTGAGGAGACTGCAGAGAACTGCCTTCAAGAAGAGTTCACCCAGACTTAAGTACCTTGGGATCACGAAAGAAGCTATTTGTGGAAAGGTGAAAACCCACTTCATTTCATTGAGAAACCATTGCATAATCCAAAGGTCACAGTGTGATGTGCTCTTTTGTCTTCTGATATTGGACCATTCTTTTTTTCAAGGTGATCGGGAAAACACTACAGCCGTTAGAGCATCTGTTAATAAGTCATATTTTCAACCTTTTTTGATGATAGAATGACTTTGCAAGAATGCGTAAATATTAATTGTGCTCACCTGTCAAACATTATTAAAAACGAAAATAAACAAAGAAGCTTGTCTTAATAAACGAAGAACTATGAAAACATTCATGTTAAAATAAATATTTATTTAAATACAGGAGTTTTTAAAATTTCCCGCTTCACTTACGTACCATGGTAATTCAAGGTAAGTAAATTTATAATTATTGTTGAGGTAGGTAGATTTAATTAAAAACATTTTTTTTCTGTATATGATTCTTGTTATTTAATTTGCTTTAAAAAATATATATATTTATATTTTTACAAAATTATACTTAAAGTTCACTTTTATAGCTAAACATCCAATGTTAAACTTTTTTTGTTAATTTCTTGAATCGTAATGAATACACATCAATTTAATAAGTTAAATTTTTTTTATTTAATAGAAATTATAATTCATAAATAATTTTTCTATAATTGAACATTTTTTTATGTATTATATTTTCTTTATGCGTAATATAAAATTATTTATTTACAACATTTCTATAAAACACTATGCATATTTGAATAGAAAAAGTCTGAATTTGCAAAACTGCTGTTAAGAAACATTTCACTCTGCAAATCCTTCCTTTTCTTTATCTGTCATCCTTTATCTTATCAAGTGCCGTAAATTTTCCTCTTTTTTCTCTGACACATCAGTTTGAAAGAATTGGTTTGCGTACGTAAAAGATGAATGGGTTAAAAATATAATATGTAAGAGGTGTTTTAAAATATACATTTTATTCTTTATAATACTGTTTTTGATAAAAATAATATATATAAGTGCTATTTTGAAATTAACCTGGTAATTATTCATACAATATGTAAATTTCTAAGTGGATGATTTTATTACTGTAGACGCTTATCGCTGACCACTCCAATTACCAACCTTGGTGCAGCTTTCCCCCTTGTACTTCAACCAACTAATATCATTAAAATTCATTCACTTACATTCCATTATTATTACAATTTAAATCAAAACTGCTTTAAATTTTTCAACTCATTAGACTGTAAAATATTCATTAGAACTTCTTGCATTCCATATTTTATAAATTATTACTTTCGCAAATTTTTGAAAATATTGTTTATTCTAGCTTTGGCATGATTTTCGATACCATCAGACAGGAGGACATTACGTACCCTTATCTTCTTTTTTTTTTATATCGCACCAAAGCGAAACGAGTTATTGAAATAAATAATTACTCCAATAAATTAACTTTATTGGATGAGGGACAGCCCTCTGCGGAGCTACCGTTCGCACGTGGTTGCACGAGTGGGCGGTAGCGATCAGGCACGTGGAAAACCTCGTACCCCCGAACGAAAAAGACCGAGTTCCGGCGGGGATGCCCCACTCGGGGTGTCCCCGTTAGAGGCATTGGCATAAAGACCGACTCCCGGCTCCCGGAGTGGGATCCAGGACGGCATAGCCGGACCTGATGGATCCTACTCTGGTGGTTTGAGGCGAGCGCAAAGTGAGATCCGACTGGTGGGCCGAGACGTGGAGGCCCGTTAGAGTAAAGGACAATACCCTGGGCTGTGTAATACTTAACTGCAGGATCCGGCCCGGTGGAGAAGAAGAAAAGAAATTAAAACAAAATAAATAAATCAACTTTTAAGCGCCAAAACACAACGCATTTCAATGTAATTAGTTTATGTATGAGTCTTTTTAAATAATATTTTCATTTTACCACCTTTTGTTGGTTACAATTCCTGTTACCACTTTGGGAAGTAGTAGAAGAGTCTGCTGGTACTAAATATACAGAAAAAAGATGTTTTATTTATAAGTAATTACATGAAAGCGTATTTGAGTATTTTAATATTTATTTATGCAATTTTAAACATAAATCATACCATATTGTTTATTTTAAAATTTTCATGATTTTACGAGAAATTAAGTCTATAGAAAACGACAGCACCCTTTGGTGCTATCGTAAATATTTCTCAAATATGGGTTGTTAAAAACCAAATAAAAAGGCTATAGTGAATTCTCGTAGCTAAGAAATTATTCATAAAGTAGAAAAATATATTTCCATTTGTTTTATAATATTAAAAACTGCCGGATTATATTGATTTTGGAGAAGGCAGATTTCTATTGACAGAATCTCGGGTGAGTGAAGTTATATTGCAGGTCAATAATGATTTTCTTGATATTTTCACCAATAAACATATCCTCTTTTTATTCATACTTTGCTCAATATTTGGTCTTATTTAATTCTTAATTTTTCTATTCCTTCAGTCGGTTTAAAAATCTAATTCACGTTTTAATCTCTACAAAAATATCAAATTTTTTCACTATGTTGTGCTGCAAACGTTTTGTTACATTTTATAAACGTCTATTTTCATTTCATTTTTTTACAATTCCAGATAATTCTTTATACCATTTATAATGCTTCCTTTAGTACTCCTAGTACTACTCCTCCTAGTACTTCCTCCTCTAGTACTACTTATAACATCCTTTCTTATTACTCAAATTAAGGATTCATATAGCATTGTTTATTTAGTAATTTTATTGATTTATTTTCAGCTTATTGATTATTGCATTACACCAGTAATAATGTTTAATTGTATCAGCTGTACAAAATTGAATATCAATGTTTTAATTTTTCTAATACCTCTTGCATAAAAAGTACAGTATTGTTTTAAGGTATATTGAAAGTGCAAAAAGGAGAGTTTTGGTTGTGAGTTCATGGTTGTAGATTGGTTCCCTATTTTTCCGCTTAACAGCACTACTAGCAAAGATGGCAATTCCTTAACAGAAAGTCTTCAGTGTTTTATAGTGAATCTATAGTTACAGGTCAACGTGCATTCCGTAGAAAGATAAATTTTGATTCTTCAAGTTACAAAAAACATTTGTCGATGGCATAATCAATTTGAAACAACCGGATGTTTGTGTAAAGGGAAGAGTATGAGATGACCAAGGGTATCTCAAGAAAATGTTGAACATGTCAGGGAGTCATTCCTGCTTAGTTATCAAAAATCTTCTAGGGCTGATCATCATGTTCTTCTCGAGGGACTATAGCTGATCGACTGAGGTAGAACTTGGATCATTGTTTGTTAAACGATGGGTCATACACGTTTATGTCATCTTCATCAGATGCATTTTCGAAAATCTATCTGTCCATGTGTTCAGCATCTCTACTTCCACGTCTTAACTGGCGCGTGTTCAAAAACTTCTTTGTAAGAAATCACAGACCAGTTATTATCTCAGTCAGAAATAGCGATTTACCTCAGATTCGCCCACGCAGATGGGTGGTTGGGAAAGCGAATTGGATCGGATCCAAAATTAGTTCGACCAATACGTGAGGACTAGTAGCGCAATCACCAACTAGTCATCTTTTCAAATCAGACAATCAAAATAACCAGATAGTGCAAATAAATTTATCCTTGTAACTGGAAAGTCAAGGTGGCCTATTGTCCTTTAGTTGGACGAAGACTACAAGAATGCATTAAGGGATCCTCGCAGGGCTTTATGAATATTTTCAATCGAAAACCTACGACAGAATTGCTCTACGTCTTCCGGAATGCGAAAGCTGCATGCCGTCAAATGTTTTGGTGTGCAAATAAAATCGTGGATAAATTATGTAATACCATTTCTCGGGCAACTTTATCATCGGTTGTGAGGAGAAAAATTGGGGCCATGTATGGATCTGGATAGTCTCTACTTCTATTGGACTGGAATACAACGGCATCCTCTTCACCTTGCCAATTGACGCATCGAACATGTTTGGAAAAACCTTTATGTCAGCTTTCCAGCATCATCATATTTTCATGAGTTTAGCGGCATTTCAATTGTTAAACAATCTTCATTATTAGTTGTGCAGGGAATAAGTAAAAGTAAATATTAATTTAAAAATAAACCTTAAAAAATAGGATGTTAACAATATAAAAAAAATAATAATGTCAATAAAAGTTTAACTGTTTTTTTATACTTAAAAGTTTTAATTTCTAAATATAAAATACTTTATACAAAATGTAACAATTGATTATCAAGTCAAATTACTATTTTAATAATAAATGTGTAGTTTTACTGTTAAAGGAATTAAATGAAATTTAATAAAATGAAAGCAGTTTACATGAAAGAAAATTTAGTAATATCAGATATCGTGCAGAATTTTTTAATATAATACAAGGGTGTACGTACAGAAGGGTGTACTTGCATAACAAAAACATTTTTGACAATCGAGCATTAGATACCAAAAATGGTACAGCCATTCCCAAGAATAATACGAATTTCATGCCGTGCTAACTAGGTAAAAATAGGAGTAAAGTAATTTCCAATGTATGTTAATATCATAACTACATGACCTGAAACGAGTTGTAAATCATTCCAGTGACATTAACTCTTTTTAGGAATGACAAATTCCGTGGCAGTCTTACCCAAAAATTTAAGGCGTAAAGTTATTTCCCGTTTCGATTTTCACTGAGCAGGAAGACAGTTGTATATCGGCCTGTCAGGTCTACTGAAATTCAGTGCTAAAAGTAATATCTTTAATTTGCTTATCACAGAGACTGGAAGTATCATTAACAACCTCACTCTAAGAAAAAACATATTTCAACTGGTGATGCTTATACCTCAGGTATGCTGCATACTCACTAACATAAGAAAGATTGGGAAGGTAGTGTAAAATTAACTTATTAATGTATTCTTTTGTTGTAAAAAATTGCATTTTACACGTTGCGCCACCCTGCTGGAAAACCATCCTAGGTTTCAAGTCATTTAGTTGAGGTACAGCAAAGTGTTGCAGCATATCCAGGTAAAAAGGTTAGGTGTTATTGATTACTCAACGAAAAAAAGGGACTAATGGTTATGTGATGCATCAAACCGCACCGTGAAAAAATTAGAGATTCACCTAAAGTGGTGAATCTTTTTCTCTGGTTAAGTACTTTTTTTGAGCCCCATATTCCACATTATGCATTTACTTTCCCTGAGGTGTGGAAAGTAGCCTCGACTGAAAAATACACGCTGTAGGTACTCATTGTCGTTAAGTAAGTGACTAGGATTATCTCCACTCGGTAAGAGAAAACAAAAATATCGTATTATTTTGCACCCGTTGTAAATTCTCGGTTGCAAAGACAGCACGATGAGGGCCATCATCTGGCCGTATATGTTGCAATATCTGAACTTTATACGCATCCAACCTTAGTTTATTGGGTAAAAGTTCGTGCACTGTTGCCGGGTAATTCCCGAGTCACGGGGAGCACGACGAGTAGATTTGGAAAGGCTATGTAGAAATACTTCTTGCACAACCTCAACCTTCTCTTCACTAATGGATTGCCGTCCTGTTCGCGAAAGGTCGACTGTACTTCCATTTTTCTTAAACTTTGCATACCACCAAACGATAATATTGCTATCAGGTGCTGGTCGTTCGTATTCCCTTCTAAAATTTCACTGCACAGTAATCGGTGATTTCGACTCGTGATATCACAACACACATTGCGCTTTCTCCTGGATTAACGCCATTTTATAAAAAGACTGATCACAATGCCTTCTACACTGCTTCTATCTGCAAAAATAAAAATGACACAAAAAACCTGACAATTTTTTCTTTCTTTTGCCACAAACGGTACAGCTCTAACTGTAATAGTTTCCTTGTTTGCAATAAATTTTTTTAATCATGGAAGTACTTTATGAACACTCTGTATAACAGACTTATGTATTTAGAAGTAAGGTATTCAGTTAAAATAATAAACGAGAGTGAATAAAAGAATCTGATTAGATTTATTTATAAGTTGAAAGATTTATATAAGTTAAATTCTTGAATTAGCAAAAATTCTTTTTTAAAAAAAAAAAAACAACTTAACTTTTATTTAAGAAATACTTAATATAATTGATATTTATTTAACTATGTTATTAACTATTAGTTTTTCAATGTTTAGCGTACTTGTTAATTATTTATAATAATAATAAAACGTTAATTATTCATGTTAACGAGTGAGCAGTACAGAGAAAACTTTATAGGACGTTAAATATACTTGTTAACGAACGAGATCTACAATGACAACGAACAAAATATTTCACGAAGACAAAGGCTTCAACTATAATAAATAATTCTAATAAATAATAGATTATTAAGAACTAAGTGATTAGTAGAAACACGTGCACTATATAATGTTTATATCAGCTAATTACCACCTAATTATATATATATATATATATATATATATATATATATATACATATATATATACGTATGCAAAGTAGAAGACCTACATTTATATCAATGTTTATCGTGTAGCTCACGAAGATCATACGTGTGATAGCATCACGTATACAGGAAATCAAAGGCGGTCTGAGTGTGTAAGAGTAAATGACACATCTTTATTTTGTCTCTAGTAAACTTATGCAAACACTCTTAACACGTAGCTTTGAATTACGTACTGTATATGCAAAATGCACAACAACGTATCGATTAAAGAGCCAAATCCTATTTAGTATGTTTGTGGGTATATACTCGTATATACGATAAGCTTGAGTGTGTATCGGTTGAATGAAATGAAATGTTTCAGGAAGGTATACTTGCATTCTTGTTAGTTGTATTTGAAAGGAGGGCACGTCTCTCGTTAATCCAGCGAATTGCACATCTCAGTTCAACTCTATGTTTCTCTCACAATAAAACTTCGTAGTTAATGTTGTACTGTTTCTATTTTAAAAAGAAAGAGTTTTTGGCTAAAAAAAGAAAAAAACATAATATTACCTTCACGGAATTTATTGATCTTAAGAGACTTTTGTCTTTTATTTTATTTTTAAGGATAAAGCAATAAAAAGTTCGTTCCAATTTGAAAAATGATCAATAGTCTCGATCTAGACTATTAAATTTTACAATGAACTATTTTTATAATACTTTAAATCGTCAGAGACGTCGTGTTCCTGTGTGAAAGCTCAAAAGCAATAGAGAATATCATTTTCTTTTAGAAGTTTGGTATACTGACTATGTAACGTATACTTACCTCAGTAAAGCAAGCGTAGAACATCTCACTCCAGTTTTCTTAAATAAATCATTCATAAGATTTTTATTTTGATGTTTAATAAATATACCACTTTCAAAAGTGACTTTTTTCAGCTCAGATCTTCAAATATTTTTCAGTTTTAGTAACAGACAGATATTTCTAATATCTGTCTATCTGTTAATAAAACAATAAATAATAGGCTTAGAAATAGAAAATACAGTACAATAAAAAAATTATTAGCAATATTATGTATTATGATTTATAGTATTAACCAATTCTTATCTGTTTTAACTAAAAATAGAGACAACCCCCATCAAAAATTCTACATTTTCGATTAAAGTTTTTTTGTAATTTTTATGAGAAATTTCAAACATATTATATGTATTAGAAAATATACGTTAATAAATTTGAAAGATAGATTTAAATACTCTTTGTAAATGTGAATGAAGTAAATTTTATTTGTTTTTATAAGTATAAACTAAAATGCATTATAAAATATATGTTATTCCCATATTTTTCGAAAAAATAAAATTTCACCTTATTTAGTAGATTTTAAAAGATCTTTTATGTAGATTTCATAAGAGAGCAATCTATTGTAATAGGTACCATGATTGAACTTCAGGAAAATTTCTACATATCTTCGCGTTTCACATCCCCCAGACCCCAAAACCACTGTAAGCTAAATGTTTACATATACATTTATATATATATTTCACTTTCTTGTGGACACGATAACTGCCGTAATTTTGCACCAACCAATTTCAAATTGTTCACTATAAAAACTCATTTGAACTCTGAAAACCGAAATTTTTCACGATACTTCCTTTACTTCGTACAAGGATGTAAAAATCGAGGCTTATAAATAACAGTTAATTATTTTAATTGGTTCCAAATTATTTTTATTGGTAACTGGTCCCTGGTTATTGAATTCACTGCTGTAATAATTCGATTTCGCAGATCTTGAAGAATAGTAGGCTTAATTGGTAAACCCAACGGGTTGGTCTAGTGGTTAACTCGTCATCACAAATCAGCTGATTACGAAGTCGAGAGTTCTAAGGTTCAAATCCTAGCAAAGGCAAGAATAAGTTTTTACAGATTTGATACTAGATAGTGAATACCAGAGTTCTTTGGTGGTTGGGATTGAATTAACCACACATCTCAGGAATGGTTGACCTGAGACAGTACAAGACTACACTTCATTTATTCATACATATCATCCTCATTCATTCTCTGAAGTAATACCTTACAGTAGTTCCGGAGGCTAAACAGAAAAGAAGTTAATAACCCTGAAGTAAAAAATAATATATATATATATATTTGCTGTTGTTTATATTCAAATGCCGACATATTGCAAAATAGAATTATAAACGAGTGTTTCGGTCCAAAGTAACAAAAAAATATTATTAAATTTGCTATTTAAAAATTAAAGAGATAAAACATTACATTTAATAGAATGTTTAATATTAAAAATGCCTATCTTATAAAAACAAAATTAAAAAACAAAAAAATAACAAATAATACACGTATAATGACAGGCTTATAATAAATTATAATATAAAAAAAAAGTTTAAATTTAATATTAGGTTATATTTTAATACAATACAAACAGGATAGCGGCAGCTTACACTTTAATATCAACGCATCAGTTTATATTTAAATGGCTTGAAAATAATGACGTGATATTTAATAATTAAAGATGTTTAATATAAACGAGGTCATGGTTTTAGATAAACTTTTATTCAAAATCAGTGAAAGATCTTTAATAATTAAAAATAAATTATTATTTTTATTTTTATGTAAAATATCTATTTTCAAACTGAATGAATTATCCAATTTTAGGGGTTTGTAAATGGGTTAAACCTCCCAAATTACAAAATAGTTTATTTCAATATATTTTTGGACAATCTAATGTTTTAGGTAGATTTCGTCAGAAAGCTACCTATTACAATGAGTACCATGATCCGTTTTTCGAAAAAATTTTGATATATCTTCGCGTTTCACAACCTCAGATCCCAAAACCACCGTCAGTTCAAAAGTTTATAAATACATACATATGTATATTTCACTTTCTTGTGGACACGATTACTGCCGTAATTTTTCGTCAATCATTTTCAAGTTGATACATAAAATATAAGGACACAAAATCTCGATCGAATTTATTAATGGGAAAAATCGGACTATGTGGATGGAAATGGAGTAGCTTTTTCTAAAAAATAAAATATTGCTGTAACTTTCTTATTAAGTAAAATACCGAATTCGTTTAAAGTTCCTACTATTTTTTTTATAAGGCTCTAAAACGTATCTAAGTAAAGTTTTTTGATATCGCCAACCATTTACCCAGGGGTTGGAAAAAATCGGGTTTCGAAGATAAAAAATCATACCTCCTTTAATAGGCACAGGATCGAATCGATTTAAAGCGGTTATTAGTTCTCTAAACGTTACCTAAAACTTTTGTTTGAACTATTTTTGATATGACCAACCGTTATGGGAAGGGATGATCAAACTTTTACTGGAATTTTGAGAAGATGGGCTTGTATACTGAACATGTGAAACTTTTTTCACATGCAATTATTGTCATATTGAGTTTTTCTTAATTTTAAGGTGGAATCTTTTTTATTCCTATTTAGTACCGGTGAAATCTACCTCCGCTTTCCGGCGTAACCGAAAGAGATTTTTTGTAATTCTGCTTTATCTTCTATTCCTGTGGTTTTTTATTATGATCAAGACACTTTCTCTCTCTTTAAGTTTTTTTAGGTTATTTGACACGGGCAGGCTTTTGAAAAAAATTATTTCATATTAAAAAATAAAATCTGATGTGGACCTCACATGTCTTCCTGGATGCCTATTAAATTTAATATACACAATTTTTTAAAATGAAGAGTACATAAAATTTTATTTCATTAATAACGTCTGATATTTATTCATCTTAAAAAAAGGTGAAGTGCACCTGTGTGTTGTAACTAGATGTTACAACAGTCCTAAATCCAAAATTGCAACATTCTACGGCTAATCGTTTTTCAGTAATGCAAGATACGTATATACTTGCGTACAGACGTCACACCAAAACTAGTCAAAGTGGATTCAGGGATGGTTAAAATGGATATTTTCTTTGAAATTTAAAAACCAAGGGTTTTCTCGAACAAAATACTTCCTTTACTTCGTACAAGGAATTAAAAAAAAATAATAAAAAATAAAATAAACAAAACCACTTCAAAAAAAAAAAAAATGTAATTAAGAGCGAAGTAAAATATTTATTTTATTTTTCTTTCATTTTTATAACTTTGAATTAATTGGTAAATTAGTTGATAAAATGTTGGAATCAGTTTTTAGTTTGGAGCCGGCTACAAAATTTAAAGAATTGAAAACAGTATTATTTTTCCTTTTTAATTTTAATATTATTACTACTTTTTGTATGCTTGTGTTGTTCAATTCAGATTTCCCCGCCACCAAAAATTTAGTTCATATTATTTACTGGTTGCATTTCTTTTTCATTATGGGAAAGAACTGCAAAAAATAAATAATGTGAACTAAATTTTTTTTATTTTAATGGATTATGAAGATATTAGGTTGAGCTCTAGACCGATACCGGTTGTGTTTTTTAAGTTCCGTACTTCCGCTGTTTTAACGTAGTTTTACTACTATTTAGTTGTTTCTTTTCGTTTTGAGTTCGTTGTTTTGTTTTCTGTTCTTATATGTTTTTGTTTGTTTCTTTGGTTTGTAAAATAAATATTTTATTTTATTTTTTTTTTCGTTTACCTGGCCAACCAGAGCCGGATCCACAATTAAGCATAACTATAGCTCCGGGAGGTGACATCGCCGCAAACTACCTCGGCAGAACTCAAGATCCCAACCAGGTACCCGGGACCCGGTCTTTTGATTATTCATAATGCTTAAAATAAGGGGACCCCGAAGGGCACCCCCCAGCGGCGCTCCGATCTTTATGCCTTAAGGGAACCCCTTGAGGGATCCCAACCGGAACTACGGTCTGATTTATCCACCCATGGTGGATAAATCTACCAGGAGTCCCCGTCCACTCATATGTGACGAGACGCCGGAGCATTCCATCACCCCTGGAAGAGGCTATCTCGCGTCAGAGCTATTATAATTCTACGTCCCACAGCGAGCATACCTCACTTCCGGTGTACATTGGCCGGTCCTGTCAGGACCATTAGACAGCTTCGCCCGGTGCCCCATATCCCAACAACCGAAGCACTGCTCTTCTAGCGTCCATCGCATTACACTACAGGTTATCCATCCAACCCACATCCGGCCTTCATGCAGCAGTCTATCCGCAAGTATGGGGGGCAAAACTAACGTAACTACCAAGTGGCCTCGTAGACAGTTCTCTTTAAAATCGAACTTTTTTTTAATATTTAGACCATTTGAATATAGAAAGACTTCTTTTCTTCTTGACTGTACTTCTAATTTCTTATTATTCATATAAATTCTTTATTACGTTACAAAATTATTGTCCACATTATTTAATTTTAAATTGAGCAAATTATATACGTAACAAGTCGGGTTTTTGATGAAATTAAATTTTTTTACGTCGTTTCACAAGGAAAATTATTATAATGTAAATACTTTGATATCCATTCAAATTACTTTAGCACCGCTTCAATATTGTTCACACGGGGTTCTCGTTGATGTACACATCAAACTGGAAAAAACAGGATTCCTACCGAATTTTAATATTCGTTTTTCATGAGTTTTTCTGACCAATTAAGTCAAAATTTCCTGATTCTGATAATGTTATGCTATTACTGTTTATTCCGCAAAATATATAAAGATTTTATTATTTTGTACCTCATATCACCCCCAAAACAAACCCAACTCATGCCTTTGTTTTATTATTTATTATTAAATTATTTGTACAAAAGAACTGAGAGGAGAGTGGAAGAAGTGTTAGGAAAAGACAGATTTGGTTTCAGGAAAAGCATTCGGACAAGGGAAGCAATTTTATCGCTCAGATTAATAGTAGAAGGAAGAATAAAGAAAAATAAAACGACATACTTGGTATTTATAGACCTAGAAAAGGGAAGGTAGACTGGAATAAAATGTTCCGCATTTAAAAAAAAAATTACGGTTCAAGCATAGAGATAGAATAATTGCTAATATTTACAAGAATCAAACTAGAACAGTACTAATCGAAGAACATAAGAAAGAAGCCGTAATAAAAAAGGGAGTCAGGCAAGGATGCTCCCTATCCCCGTTACTTTTTAATCTTTACATGGAACTAACAGTTAATGATGTTAAAGAACAATTTAGATTCGGAGTAACAGTACAAGGTGAAAAGATAAAGATGCTACGATTTGCTGATGATATAGTAATTCTGAAGTCCTACGCAAGAAAATAACAAAAGGTCACCGGTAACACTACGAAGATTCTCATCAACTCTTCTTTTGTGGTTAAGGCATCCACATTCTTAATAAGGCCATTTAGCCGCCTACTCACCTATCTCCCAGCATTGTCGTAATACCTTCTACCTTTTCTGCAATTTCCCTACTTAGCCGCTCAGCATCGTCCCCCTCGGCCCGTACTCGAAGGAGAAGGTCTTTCGTCTGACCCTGACGGGCCGAGAGCACATCAGATTTGCCCGGCGTTACGTTCTCCTTCACTGTTCGCAGGAGGTCCGCATAGGACCCCACCGCTTTCACGACAACGGTCGCAGTAGGTGGCTCCACCGGCCTCTTCTCTGGAAGACTTTTTAGCACCTACTCACTCGATGCCCTGTTGTCAAGGAACATCTGAAATCTACAGCCACTCCTTCCGCCAAAACATCCACTAACCGGCGTAAGTAGCTACCGACCCGTTCAGCAGGCCCGCAAAAATACACCTTACTATCCGCCACCACCGCATCAGGGATGGCCTTAATACGGCTTTGAATCATCCTGTCCTACTCCTTGGCAGAGTCAACGACAATAACGTAAGTGGTCCGCCCAACTTAAACCACATCAGCAGATAAAACAGTGGAGCTCGACTTATCGACAAGCAGTTGTAATGTCTGTAGACTACCTTCACTAACCAGTTTCTCAACCCAAGATGCCCGAAGAAGGGCTGGAGAATGTTGAGAGTGGCTAACACCCACCAATAAGTTCAGTAGCCGCGTCTGAGAGGACTCATCTTTTGCCCCAGGATCTATCACCAGTATAGAAGAACAAAATGTATTTTTCGGTCATCTCCTTTGAACCAATTGAAAAAGAACCTCATCAGAGACCCCTTCCTCAAGGGGCGCCTGAGAGGACTCATCTTTTTCCCCAGGATCTATCACCAGTATAGAACAAAAAAATGTATTTTTCGGTCATCTCCTTTGAACCAATTGAAAAAGAACCTCATCAGAGACCCCTTCCTCAAGGGCCTAAAGTAAATCGCCCTGATCACGTCCTCCATCAGGCATTTGATTCAGACCTCCATCAGGGGTCTGAGTGGCTACCTGTTGAAGCAGCACAGCCCCCTCAGATCTCACACGTGTCTGTGTAGCTTCCTCCATCATTTCCGGCCGATTGGGCTGCTTTGCTCAAGGTTCTATACCAATCTCGTCGAAACCGTCCTTAAACATCTAAATCATTCGAACGAGCCCGTCTTGTGTTTAATGTTTAGGGAACACTCTTTGATCTCCGTTTTTGTGTTCTCATTCTGTCTAAAAAGCGAACTTCATCTCCCTCACGTATTTAAGTGGAACTTTTATATTAAAAGTTAGACATCTCGCCCGTCGTTGAAAGATTCTACTCTCGCTATCGGTTCCCCTCACTTCCTCTGGCTCCCCCTCTTTCATGTTGGATGCTACCTGTGAGAAACCTTGTCTCTCTTGAAACCGCGTTTACTTCTTCCCTGTAGGACCTACAACTAGCCTTCGGCTTCTTCTCCTCAGCACAACAGGTGAAAAGCCGCAGCCTCCGCTTCCCCGATGGCTTCATCACCCAGCTGCTCACCCTCCATTTCATCATCTGATCTCATTGGCAGAGGTGAGAAATCTCCCTCGAATTCTCCATCACGTCCAACCTCTACAGTAGTCGGAATTGGCGAACCCAGACTCATCTGTTGCCGCCGAGCCGACATCCCCTTTATATTCCTCTCCTTACGTCTGGACACCAAACGGGACTCCTCCATACGCCGATATTCTTCAGCCTCGTTCTCTGCAGCGCTATCAGTCCCACTGCTATCAGTGGGAACCTCCTGCCCTAGTACAGTCTTCATCATGTGATGGTCCCTCGTCCCCGCAGATGAACAAAATCCGGATGGAAAACCATCACAGGATTGACGCTCATCATCGCCAGGAGGGAGGTTTGCACTCTTTGACCCCCCAGGATGCGAAATGACGAGAAAAAGTAACAAAAATTTCCGTAGTCCAAACATCAAAAAAAAAATCTAATTCTATATAAAGAAAACAATTAGACGGTTGCTATGCTAACAAAACAGACCTTCGTTACCGTAGGCCAAACCTAAAATATGAAGACAAAACACGTTATTTAATTTAAATAAAACGACAAAGTAGAAATTAAACACTGTAAACGTTAATTAATGTAATATAACAAAACATGACGTAACTAAAACACATGGAAAACGAATAAATTACGAACAACCAAATATAGGTTAAGGTAAACAGGAGGGAAGCGTACAGTTCGCATGGAAAAGAGTCTTCAGTCACGGAAGAAATGCACATAACATGACTCTTTTGCTGCATAAAGTTAGGGAGTTGAGCTCAGTGGTCCGACTACATACGACGACTATACACTATTGTTGAGATCAAAGAATGCTCCGATCGTATGAACAGTCTGTTCGTATGTTGGAGAAGTTCGTAATTGCGGATCCGTACCCTGGTGGGTGGGTGGCGGGGAAATTACAGACGAAAAAAATTGATCATGAGGGAGTAATTATACAAAAATGATTTGTGATGAGGGAGGTTAGTATATCAACTGATTGAAACCATAAAAATAATTCCAGCAAGAGTTGTTTCAAAATATATTTACCCTAGTTTTTGTTTTAAGAAATATTTCCTAAAATCGATCTTGTCTGTATATCATTTAATTTCAATTGTTTTATTATTTTAATTTTTTCGGGTTAAGCGTAGAATTAAGATAAAAAACCGATAATAATAATTTCTTCAATATAAATAATTTTCCTCAATTTAAAAAAAAAAACATGAAATGTATAATAAATATATAATATCATTAATGTACTATATAAGAAGAAAATTAATTATATGTAGATAATAATACTGTTATTTTATCAAGAAAATGAGAAAAAAGAATTCAATGTAATAATATATATTAATCACTTACCTTTAAAAATTTTACTGTTACCTTTCGTATAAATATTAATGAAACGTAATGTTATAAACTAAAAGAAAAAGAAATAATGCGCGCGGAAGGAAAAAAATTAATATTCATAAAGAGATTTTGCATTAGTAGCTAATGGGTCATTGGAAAGTCAATGCAAGTTTGTCTCGTGTTCAGAGGACACATTAGTTTGTACTGACCGACCAGTTACCGAAGTGGTCACTAAAGGGAGGAAAGTTAATGGACGTTTAACCGTCCATGGTTACACATGCAGCAGTAATACCATAGTAACGCTCTCCTCCCTACTAACATTTTGTATAGTTTTATTGCAACGTAAAGCCACTGAAATATATTTTATCACAAAAATACACATTTACAATTTACTATTATTATTTTTTAAACTATTCAACATGATTTATGTATTTTCGTATTTTATACTTTGAATTTTATTAATAAATTTAGTTTTATAAAAATATTTGTTTGTATTAACTAAGTACCTTCTAAAGTCGTACTTATTAAAAGATATCGTTTAAAAAATTGAGAATGTAAATATATTATTATGTTGAAATTTTTTCTTAATGGTATTTTTGTAATGTACTTATATCATCCTTCAGATAAATTCAAAACTCAACTATATAAAAAAAATAAATAAATTTTCAATGGCTTGAAAATTCCGGTTTTACTCTTGGCAAATACTTTTACGACTTTTAAATATTAATTATTTAATTAAAATTAAGTCATAAAAACATTGGATCTGGTTTGAATCCCGTAATCAAATGAAACTTTTCTTTTTAAAATTATACAATATTAAAAGTTTAATTGAGAAAAGATGAAAATTTTTAGCAAAATATTTTGGATCCCAGTTGACCCCCTTAACAAAATGACGTTTATATCAGCAAAATTATACTACGTTTTAATGCTAAAAGGATTCCCAACACACCCTCTTACAATAGAAGTGCAGACAGGAAATTAGACAGTCTGAAAATTTTGTGCTTATTTCCACGCATAATTTTTGCGTTTACTTGACTTCAGACATATCTCAACTGTTTGTCAACAGATTTAAACAAATTTTGTGTCATCTTGTTGGTGTCACAATTTTTATCTAATGACTCTTAGATAAAAAGTTTTTAGCAAATATTTGTTTATCTGAATCAAATTTAGGCAATCGTGTTATATGTTAAATATATTTTAGATGTACACCTTTATATTTAAAATGTAAGATAAAATACGGTTTATAGATGTAATTTTTAATTTCCAGAGATGAAATTTTAAAATTAATTATTTTTTAGAATAATTTATTAGTCGCTACATATACACCAAATTTCATTAAAATACCTCACTCTATTCTTACGCTATAAGTTTTTATTGAAAAAATACAATATTACGAACAGACAGTAGAAGAACCAAAGATAAGACATTTTTCCAGATGAACTTTTTTGTTTAGACGTGTTAAATTAGTTCAATTTTAGTTTGGCCAACACCTCCTGGAAAACTCTATGTAGCTGTTGTCGGGGAAATATAAAACAATTATGGGTACCGTGATGTAATTTTTTCTGATTGGGTCAAAAATCAGCCAAAATTGTGATTCATATAGCCAAAATTTTCTGCCAAATTTAAATTTGTTTGGTCGACGAGTTTTTGAGGTGTAGTGTAAAAATTGTTTCGAAATAATATTAAATATTCTCTTATCCTAATCCGATTGATTTAAAACTTTGAATTTTTATAACTTAAAAGTATTTTCATCCTACTAAAGCTCAACTTTTACAACCCCTACACAAAAATAAAAATGGAAAAAATTACCACTCCCCATTTTTTTAATTTTGCCTAAAATCTAATGCCTTAAATTTCAATTGTATAGAAATTATTTGATTCATTTTTGAAAAACTTATTTTCAGCAAGTCCGAAAATATTAATCAAAATACTGTCTCCACACCCGCACCTTATTACGTACATACATCTTCTGAAAAGTCCTCTTATTTAGGCGTTTTTTTTATTCAGATGGTCATGAAGCGTCAATATTCGAAAAAAAAACTGAATTCAAATTTTGGACGGTTCTATATATTTCCATTTATTTACAAGCAGTCCCAGGAAAGGGGAAGCTAAGGGTGGAGGTTTAGTCGGTAGTGCGCAGGTATACATATGCCCTTGGTTATAACTGTTATAGTAAGCTCGACACTGCTTAGGCGCCAGTAAATGGGGTTCCTCCACCTCTTTAAAAAAAAAAGAAAGGAAATAAGGGTATAGATGAAAAAAATATAAATTATACATTTAAGGATTTATATAATTTTTAATGTTTGATAAGTGTCATAGTATTACTGTTGTTGGCTGATGTGAGTTATCAATTGCTATATACTCATCAATTAAAACAAGATTTCCATCCAAGATTTACTGCAGAAAATGAGAAATGAATCTCCGGTGACAGGCATCGATACTCATCATCATGCTGGTCTTCTTAAAATGCAAGTTATATTCATTCTTAAAAATTACATCTTCACTTCTTACATCAAAAGATTTGGTAAAAAAGACATTGTTACTCTCAGAAAAAGTAACTATGACTAGTTCCTCATACAAATAAGTTGTTTGATATAGTCATAAAATCTGTCATAACTCTGTAACATAGTAGTTCTCTGAAATAGTCAAATGACAACTCTATTGGCTATGAATTTACCAAACGTGACTAATACACATAATTTATTATCCCAAATTGCTTTGCTTATCTCTCCTAGATGTGTAAATCAATTTATTCTTTCTGCTGTGAAACCATTAATTCATGTATACACTGCTACCATAGAGAAGGGGAGACGCTTTATTTATTGATTAGTATAAGTTGCCTTTACCTTTACGGAGAATGTAGTAATGATTCATATTTTAATAATTTATAATTTTTTTCATGAGGCTAATCAAATATAAGATATTTTTTATCTTTACTTTTTTGTTTATCGGTCTTCTGAATGTTTTTTTTTATATTTATTTTTCTTTGTAAAAATGAATACTTCGAATATCACAGTATTTTAATACTTGTTGAAAAGGTTGAGGGCTGCTTGGAATGACAGGAGAATATTTTACACCACGTAGGTTTTTATTTTCCTGAAATAAAGAATATTTTTGAAACAAAAATTTATTTAATATTGCTAAAAATAACTGATTGCTTTTGTTTGTTTTATTATTATTATTATTATTATTATTATTATTATTATTATTATTATTATTATTATTATTATTATTATTATTATTATTATTATTATTGAAGATCGGTTAGGAAGCCTGTGATGGGCAAGAGGTTCCTAATTCTTAAGTATTGAAAATATTGAAACTTTCACTTCTCCCTGAATGTAGAAAGCAGTTATATTAAAGTACGATGAGAAAATCACAAAATTTTATTATTTATTTATTTCTGTGATGATAGAAACCTTAGGTAAATAAGATGGAAAAAGTTTATCCGAATATTTTTTTCCTACATGTCGTTGAAAGTAAGATTTATTACAAAAATGTAACAGTACAAAGATCACAAAAGGTCATTTTTATTTCTTGAATGATATACAGTCATATCTATGGTAAACTCCTGGGAGTGAGAGGAGGAAGGCATAATTCTTTGACAGTTGCACTATATGATTTGATACTATTCATTTTTTAATAATCTTAGGAAAATAATATTTTTTCCAAAAAAAAATTGTTTATTGAAGGAATTAAGGAAGACAGATAGCTGGAATTTCTCCGATAACAGTAATATTTATTGAATTTCTGAAGATATATATACTGTTTAAAAAAGAATAGTTTGAATAATTTAATATGATAGTTTTTCCTCTTGTAATTCAAAACGAAATTACTACGGGGAGTCCACTTAGTCCATACTCTTCCCAAGGTTCGGCGATGATTTCCTTTTAACATATGAAGAATAGGAGTCCTGTTTCAATGTTTAATGACTAGGATAAATATATTTCCCATAAAACCCAATTACTATATTAATATAGTAATTATAATCTGTATAATTATTTATTCATTATATCTTTGTATATAACATAGGATATTCTCACTAATATCGCAGATGTACGGTAGGACGGATGAATAAGTGAAATTTAAGAGTTGTCTTCTTTCTCAAATTTGTAGGTAACAAAATTTCATTCAAGGAAGTTATACGTAAATTTTTCATCAAATATATAATATTCATGAAAAAAAAAATTGACATAATAAAAAGAGATAAAATCTTAATTTAATTAGTTTCCGTTTTTTTTTTTGAAGTTCCAAACTAGCAAATAAACTGGAAAAGATAAATATTAAATCTCTATTAGAAGATATTCAGCTAATATTATTATTAATAATTTTTTAAATGCAATATGGGCTTTTTAATTTATAGCTTATTAGATATAAAAGTCAATAAAAAGGTATAATCTCTGAAATAATAAAAGAAAAAATGAAAGAAACAAAAAAAGAATTGTAGTTGGGAGAGAAGGAACAAAGGAAAAAGTAATTGGCGAAGTGTTGAAGGGAGGGTGGATGGAAAAAAACAACGGTTAAAGGGAAAGAGAAAGAAAGAAAAACTGCATGAATGTACCTCAATGAATGCGATAAATATTTTAATTTCAATATCCATTTTGCACAGTGAATGTGATTACGACTAGAATAAAAGTTTTCAATTATTAACATATTAAGTTTTGACTAGAAGTAAAAATTTGATATTGTACTGGAATTATTGCAATATATTTTTAACTTTTGATTCGTAGAATATATTTAAAACTTTTTTGTTAAAATATTTACAGTTTGAAAACAAGGAAATTTTGAAATGTCATTGTAACTTATATAATTAAATACAAAAAAAAAAAAAAAAAAAAATACGGGGAAGACTTCAAAAAATTCAGGAAGTCTAGAGTCGAAGAGTGGTGACTTGTAGGGCCAGGGAGATAGCTTGTACGCGTAAGATGTTTTTTGGTCCGCCTACACGCAAGAGTGTGGGTGGGTCGGAGCTCCCCGATGGTGGTATAGAGGACTCTAGAGGTGTGAGAGGGACGCGGACAGCAAAGGACTTGTGCAACGCACGTCTGGAGTTTGTAGAGTAGGGCCGGGTAGAGTAACTCTCTAGCGGAATGGCGCGTCGGCTGTCTAGAAGAGGAAGTCGGCGTGTTCCTATGAGGCAGGACAGACCCCGTTGGGAAAGCTCCCTTGATGGGGTAAGTCAGGGAGGGCAGAGACTGCTGCCACGACACCCTGAGGTGACTATGAGGTGCCTAACGGCCGGGACTGCTTACCTTGGGGGTGTTTAAAAAACTTATATAATTCAAAAGGTAAAAGTTGATTGATTTGTAAATTTTTATATATATTCCATTGATTATGTATTTTTCGATACCGTATGCCAGATTAGGTTTTCTTATCTGCAGTCGTGTATTTGGATAAAAAAAAAACAAAAAACTATATGAGATTTACTCCCTGACCAGGCAGTCTGGAGATATTTCATATATACGTATTTATGTCATGAAACGTAGAGATTTGCAAAAACGGGACTCCCAAAATTTTGATCAATCACCATATTTTTTCTAATAATTACAGCTCTTGCAGCAACTATTTTTACCTTCCATTGTAGGATAAATATAAATAAAATTTGAATTGTAATTAACAAGTAGTTTCCGAAATAATTTGAATATAGATAAATAAAAATAAAATTACTAAAATGTGAGCTTGTAAAACATTATTAAAATGGTTCAGTCGAATGGAAAATTGAGGAAGAAATATCAGTGGAATGATTGCTTTTAATGCAAATAAATCCAACTAGAAGCATTTAAAAAAATATATATTTTTTAAATTAAAATGCAAATAATGTAGCAAACTCTTAGCAATAAAATAATTCAATGAGCTTTTTGTTGTCTATGCATAGTAATCGTATTGGAAAATAAAAATATGTTACTATTTACATAAATATACGAGTAGTATACATAAAAGAGACAAAAAATAAATTAAAGATATACACAAAAGATGCAGCTGCAAACATTTGGAACTAAATAAGGCTGCGTTAGTACGCTGGATGCAACTGGAATTAAGTATGTTTCACACAAAAAAACTCTCATTAAAGCTTTGACGAGTATGCATTTCTTTTTATTTTACAGTAGTATTATAGTTACAAAAAGTTTGCTAACAATTTTGTTACTTGTTTTACGTATTATCTTCTTTTTTCGCACACTTTTTTTTTCTTTACAATACCTTCATTAGTGGAAACCCTTGTTTTATAACGTTATCAATCTAGTTCTTCTGGTAAGATTTGATCGCTTCATCTTAATTCTTTTTAAAATTTTCTAACTATTGACTAGCTGTAAATATCTATTAAGAAGGGCTACTGCACAATACGATAATTTAACCGAGACCTTACAAAGCTAGCAAACGTAATGAAAGCCATTATTATATTAACTAGTACCTAAACCTCGTCCCTTGTCCTCTTCTGTAATTTGTCGTATATTGAATTAAACTAACAAAAACAAATAAATAAATAAAAATGTGAAACAAGTTTTTTGTATTAGATTTATTAGATTACGAGATGAAGTCCAACTAGACAAACATCTATCATTTCTACCAGATAATTAATTTATTTTATTTATATTTATTACGTTCTTATCAGGATTTTTTTTCAATGATGCAGCCCTCTGCCTAACTGCCTTCACAGTTCTCTTTGATGCTAGCCGCTCATCTCCATCTACAATTATGTACTTTTGTAAAAAAAAATGATTTCATAAAAATTAAACATTTTTATGATATTTTAAATGGAATATATTCGTGAATGTTTTAATTTATTCGTAGAACTTGTTGATATAAAAATCAAACAAAAAAAAAGGTTTTATGGCAGAAAAATAAATTCTTGCTGAAGGATTTTTTTTTAATGTAAATATTTGTATGTATGTTTAATAAAAATCATCAGATCCGTGTCGTTAATAGGATTCTTCTGAGAAAACGGTTACTACCCGGCTTTGAAGACTCAAATTCATTATCGTTTTAATCTTTTTATACTTTTGAAAACATTCCTTATTTTGAATGTTTAATAAGTCATCAATATTTTTCTACTACATAGGGAGTTCTGATAAGAATTAAACGATCAGACAAAAACTTGTTGAAGTATAAATGAACATGACATCACCAATTAATGGATCACCCGATCCATGACGTCACCGGGCGCATATTCTATCTTTTAAATTTTGACACACCTTCTATTTTACCAACCTATCCTTTTTCATATTGTCCGTGGAGACTTGATCCCATGAATTTTTATTTTTTTTTTATTTTTGTCTTCAGTCATTTGACTGGTTTGATGCAGCTCTCCAAGATTCCCTATCTAGTGCTAGTCGTTTCATTTCAGTATACCCTCTACATCCTACATCCCTAACAATTTGTTTTACATATTCCAAACGTTGCCTGCCTACACAATTTTTTCCTTCTATCTGTCCTTCCAATATTAAAGCGACTATTCCAGGATGCCTTAGTACGTGGCCTATAAGTCTGTCTCTTCTTTTAACTATATCTTTCCAAATGCTTCTTTCTTCATCTATTTGTCGCAATACCTCTTCATTTGTCACTTTATCCACCCATCTGATTTTTAACATTCTCCTATAGCACCACATTTCAAAAGCTTCTAATCTTTTCTTCTCAATACTCCGATTGTCCAAGTTTCACTTCCATATAAAGCGACACTCCAAACATATACTTTCAAAAATCTTTTCCTGACATTTAAATTAATTTTTGATGAAAACAAATTATATTTCTTACTGAAGGCTCGTTTCACTTGTGCTATTTGGCATTTTATACCGCTCCTGCTTCGTCCATCTTTAGTAATTCTACTTTCCAAATAACAAAATTCTTCTACCTCCAAAATCTTTTCTCCTCCTATTTTCACATTCAGTGGTCCATCTTTGTTATTTCTACTACATTTCATTACTTTTGTTTTCTTCTTGTTTATTTTCATGCGATAGTTCTTGCGTAGGACTTCATCTATGCCGTTCATTATTTCTTCTAAATCCTTTTTACTCTCGGCTAGAATTACTATATCATCAGCAAATCGTAGCATCTTTATCTTTTCACCTTCTACTGTTACTCCGAATCTAAATTGTTCTTTAACATCATTAACTGCTAGTTCCATGTAAAGATTAAAAAGTAACGGAGATAGGGAACATCCTTGTCGGACTCCCTTTCTTTTTACGGCTTCTTTCTTATGTTCTTCAATTATTACTGTTGCTGTTTGGTTCCTGTACATGTTAGCAATTGTTCTTCTATCTCTGTATTTGAACCCTAATTTTTTTAAAATGCTGAACATTTTATTCCAGTCTACGTTATCGAATGCCTTTTCTAGGTCTATAAACGCCAAGTATGTTGGTTTGTTTTTCTTTAATCTTCCTTCTACTATTAATCTGAGGCCTAAAATTGCTTCCCTTGTCCCTATACTTTTCCTGAAACCAAATTGATCTTCTCCTAACACTTCTTCCACTCTCCTCTCAATTCTTCTGTATTGAATTCTAGTTAAGGTTTTTGATGCATGACTTTAATTATGTCTCATCATATACGTTTAAAAAAAATCAAAATCAATCAAAATCTGTTGAAAGACGATAAGATTATCCTATTTCAGCAAAATACAATGTGTATCATTTTTAACAAATTTTTTTCCAACTTTATCCAAAACAAACCCTGATGCGGTAATATACACACATGGGTCGAAACAGAATAATTTTGTTGAATGCGCTTTTGTTGTAAATAATAGAACCTATATGTTCGGTCTACCTGATATTATAAGTGTCGTCAATCCTGAACTGTGCGCCATCAATAAGGCATTTAATATCATTTATCAAAAATACCGTCAATTCCTTATTTGAAGCGGTTCGTTTATTGAACTTCAAGTTTTAGAAGATTTGTATTCTAGACATCCTATCGTCACCCAAATTCATAATGCCATCGCTGAGTTGAACCGTTGTAGCACACAAATGAGTTTCTGCTGGACCCGTTGCCAAGTGGGAATCCCGGGGAATGATTGTACGGATTCCGCTGCTGATTCCTTTTATAGTACCTATCATATTATTGTAGGTACTTTTTAATCAAACTACACAATGATTTGTTTAAAATTCATTCAGTGTAGCGTATTTTAAAGAATTATAACAGAAGGAAGTCAATCAGGGAAAGGCAACTATCGTTTTTTTCATAAACGTCATAGCATTAAATCACTACAAAGACGAATACACATACTAACGACAACTATAATAAAAACTATTTTCCAAAATACTGTGTTGAATTTTCTAGATTGTAAACGATTCTTGATTTTCCATGACTTTCATTGTATATAGATCATAATTTTCATTTTGTTAAAAAAAATAAAAACTGTTTTTTTATTTTACTTTATGTTGCATAAGTTTAACCGAAAGAAATGAATATATCGTATATTGAATACTAAGCCTGAAAATTGTTAAAACTCGCTCAAAAATTTTATTTACGTCGATCATAAAGGCTAAGTTTCTATTACGAGGTGTACCGTTAGATAAGCCAAAATATTTCCTTTCCTTTTTTTTGAAGAGTATTTATTTATTTTACAGATTATTTATTATTTTACGGATAAGAGAATACATTACTGGATAATGATACAAAGATAGAAGCCGAATAAATGTTTAGGCCAGTAAAATAGAATTAATATAACTCAGTAATGGAGTCTTACATGCATGTTTTTTGTCATAACTCTAATAGTTATAGCAATCCTAAAATGAGACCTATGACTCTATAAACAACATTAACTGCTGTAATTAGGCCCAGCTTTCGAATTAAGTATTTTTCCCAAGTATAGAACTGAAGAATTCTGAAATACTCCTGGTAAATAACTTCAACTATATAAAAACATAATTTACAGTGCTTCAACTCCTAAAATAATAAAATCATGCCAAATTTTATAGTCTGCTTACTAATAAACATTTTATCAAGTTGAATGGGTTTTATGGTGGAAATAATCCAAAACAATATTTTGATAAATCTTTCGGGTAAAAAACGGAGAAAAAACATGTCAGCCATCATCCTATTGAATTTTCCGTAGCTTATCAATACCTTATCAATGAATTGATCCAAAGCTACTTGTAAGGCAATTGATTGAAATGATATGGCATGTATCAGTAGAATATTTCATCTTTCCATGCTTCTGTAGTTCTCTGTATTATAGCAATAATAACATAAACTGTAATTTTTTCTACGATAAGAAATCTACTGAGATGAGATGTAATGATGAACCCGTATTTGAATCATTAATTACAGAAATCGCACCAAAATCTATTCATTATTATAAGTCTTGAACAATAAATAAGATGCCATTATTGCTCTAATTTGGTCAAACTCAGTGAAATCTTGGTATTTTAGACTCAAATGATGAAAGATTACTGGAAGTAAATATTTCAGCTAGTATATAAAATATGCTTCAAAGTTTAATTTTGATTTTAGGAGAAACAGATATTAAAGCATTGAACAAGCAGTTTTAGATTTCTATAAACTTTGATAATCACTCTGGCTCATTCCTTGAGGAAAATACATTCGAACAGTGGTATTAAGTACATAGTATTTTCTTTTTTGTTGAAATTAGTAGGAAAACTATTCAAATTTTCTTATGTAATTATTCGTATACCTATCCATTCCAGATGTGTCCTATCATTGTGACTATTATCATTTTGTTCAAGGCTGCTGAATAAAATTCAATAATTGACATAAAAAAATCACATTCAAAGGTTCTTATGACAGGATATTGTTCATCTACTTACACTTCTCCATCCAGTCACTTTATCTTGCAGCATATTCTATTAAAACTGATACTTTTCACTCTTTTGCATAATGTGATAAATATGAATATATTTTGATTGTCTACATTTATAGTTTTAAATATTTCACTATTTCATAGTGTAGTTTTAAATATTTTAACATATGTATCTAATAAATCCTTTGTTTGATATATTGTGATAAACTGTTTATTATTATAAAAAAAAATGCACATGCCTAATTTTTCATTATTAATAAAACCAAAATATAATACACTTTACTATTTTCTTTTAACTGAAATTGAATTCAATAATTGTTAATTTTTTTTTTAAGCAAGATTATATAGTTGACGTGGGTATCAAATATATTTCTGTAATCATAGTCAAATTATACCAAATGTGTCACTTTGCAAAGGACTAACAAACCAAGTCATTTATTTGTTTAGCTCTCAACAGTTTTCTCTCACACCCAAATTTAGCCCTATTTGTATTAACCTACGCTATGGTCTACTCACAGCTCAATCACATAGTTTGTTTATTTATCTCTGTTCTCAATAATTTAGTAATTCTGTTGAAATAGCTTTGACATTAGCTGTTAAACTGCAGACTGTATAAATACTAATATTTGTTTGTGTGCTTAAATAGTGCCATTTCACCCTCATTGTTTTTACCTTGTCATCACCACCTCTTTGATATTGCAGCTTACTTTCTGCTTTTATCTTGTGGTTTATTTTAGTATAAGTATGACTGACTTTAAACACATGAAAGTACATTTCTATAATTAAATTTACTTATAATGTACCCTCTATAAATACCTAAGCTATTATTTGTTTATCTTTTTTAATCCCATTGTTTTAAATTTTCTAGTACACAAATAAAATCTAGACTTAATTTATTATTAATTACTCATTTCATATTAATTAGTTAATCATTTTTAGTTGGTCATACATTTGGAAAAATTACCACAGGTTAATTTAGTGTAAGCTAGATTTATCCACAACAGAAATTTTTAACTTTTCCATGTCTTAATTTATAAACTAAACTTTTACAGAAAATGTTAATTATTTATTATTTAATTTGGCTTTACACAATAACTTAAAGGTTTATCTTTCTCCAAACCATAAACTTCTTCAGTTTATAGGTTGTTCTTTTAAATAATTTATTTTACAATGTGTTTTTTATAATCATGGCACAAATCAAGCAGATAAGTTATCAAGGCAGATGGGATGAATCTTTGATGAGTGGCTACTGCTGGATGATATAAAGAGAAGACTTCACTGAACACAAAAGGAAAATAAGAAAGAAAGAAATTAAGATAAATTTAAATGTCTGAAAAATAAAGATAGTTATTATAATTATTATTAATTGTTTTTGTATTCTATTATTTAAGAAGTTTCTCAATATTTTAAAGGGTCATAACTAAAAACCTAAGGGTGATGAAGAAAAACTGATTTAATTTCAAGATTCAGCATAAAAAAATCATTCTAATTCACTTATTTTTATCTCAATTCCAAATTATTATTTCTTTTTTTGTTGACCTGTGTAATTATCCTTAATATATTTGCTTTTGTGATTCTGTCAGCAAAACTATCACAAGCAGATGTTATGAATTGTTTATTATTTAACACTTCTATGAAGATTTGAAGCTGATTAATCAGTTTTATTGAGAAATCAGTATCATTAATCATGAACACTCCGGTTTCAGTTTGATTGAAAAACAACAGCTTTAAATATTCTGTTTATTGTAGTCTGAAGGCAAATAAGAGACCAAAATCTATTAAAGACTTTTTTTTAGCACAATACGGTAACAGTATTTTACCCCAGTGGTGTACGGATGAGAACACTGAAAATTTGAAAACTGGTCATACAAGTTTTAGGTATTAAGAACCAGCCAGATGCCTGTCTGTGGTTATAATTGACAATAGGGTTAAGCATACACCTGACAGTTCAATACTGGAGACAAGGGAATATTAAGGAAGTGAAAATTTGTTTGCAAATTACTTATCGTTTTTCCTAATATTCAAATCCACAATAGAGTTAATATTCTTAAAGTATAAGAAAGATGGGTGCCAAAACACAATGCTGCCATACAAACAGTTAAAAATTCATTTTATATTCAATTCAATATAAATATCCTGTCAGGAAATCTTTCAATAGTCAACTGATTGCAGGAGAATTGATTTTAGTAGTTTTTGGAATTCACTGGGTTTAATACTGGAACATTAGCAGGAAAGAGCTGAACAGTAAACAGTGCTGTTAAAATGAGACAACAGTTGAGACCCCTCCAAAATATAAAGTTTGAGGTATTGGCTTACCCTCCTTAGTCCTGATACCAACCGTTTTTAAAATTTCTTAACCTGAATCAAATTTTCATCAAATATGAAATGCAGATAAAGCAATTTTAGAAATGTATATCCTCCACAACTATCTTGGATTGCTTATGTTTGTGATGACATCAAACAGTTTGGTTTAAGCTACACACAGCAATTAGACAGTCATATGAACTTTCAAACAATTAATTTCCAAGAAACCAGTGAAGATGTCTGACAACTGAATGCCAACTCATCTGGACCAGGGATATCTGAGTGAAACTAGAAAAGGTTCGGTATCAGATATGTGGTAAGGATCTATATTATGTCTTAATGAGGCGCGCAGAGCCCTTCTATTTCTTTCTGTGAACATGTTATGCCACTATTTTGTTTTCCACTATCTATCTTTTCTATGTTGTGGATTCTTTGCTGGTTTATTTTTTCACTAGACTGTTGTGATCTCTTGAATATTTTTAATCCGAAATTAATGCAAGTGTATTTATTTAACGTATAATTAATGTATATAATGTATGTATTGTATGTAATGTATGTATCATTGTCGGCTATTAATGTATATGTATATATAGTTTATTTATATTTATGTATGCTTATTGAGAATGTTTGCTGAAAACTCCTCTCCACATGCTTTTTTTTAATGTGATTTATTTATGGTAACCGATTGTAAGTATATGATTTATGATACAAACAAAATGTATATTCTATTTAAGTACTTTTTATTCCACCAATTATGGACACCTATAAATCAAACATCTAAACTGATGTTTTTACCAGGTGACAATGTGGTAAAATTCTAGGTTGTTAATAAGTTTATACTCTTACAATTAAATTATATATATTGGGGAATTTCACTTGGTGAAAAAGTCATTCTAGGTAAAAAAGTAATAACAAAAGACTTTATATTTTTTCTTAGTTTGTTTGAAGAAAAATGTTGAATGGATTAAAGGAAACATAGTTAATAAAAAAATAGAAATAAAATATGTTCCTCTTTGATTTTTAACCACAACAGAACGGAAACAGTATATGCATTTGAGGTTCTGTGTGTTACCAATTTCCTCAAAAACTAATGGACCGATTTCAATGCGGTTTTTTGCATTTTATAGGTATAACTTCAGATCAGGTTCTTAGATTATTTTTATGGTTACAAGCTGCCAGGAGGCGCTGCAGTAGATATGTTTCTTCAAAAGGCTTCATGGGTTTTTAAAATTTTTAATTTTATTACTTTTTACCATTATTATGAACTAAATTGATAAGCATCCTACCCAATTTTAAACTTATACTCTAAGGTAAAGTATAATTTCAATTCATATCTGCTTAAGAAAATTAAGAATTTGGAAGGAATTTTATTAATTTATTATACATATTTTCATTAACTACCGAGCATCTTTTTTCAGTGTATTTTATGAATAAATTATTAAATATATTAATAAGCAAATTTTGTACTAAAACCAATATTAATTAATAGAATTAAAATTTGATGGACCAAGGGAACCTCACCTCAAACTTTAAAGAAAATAGCGTGGACATTTTATAGTTAAGACAACACAGTATTGCTTGTTTTAAATTGGCAGGATTATATAATGATTTTACTCATTTGATCACTAATATTTTTATGTATTTTATGAGAATGTATTCATAACCTATTTAAAAAAAAGAATTCTTACTTAATTGTAATAAAATGCAAAAATATATAGTAGATAGTTTCTCTTTACAACTTTTGATTCAATCATAAATTAATGGTCAGTAAGCTGTTGGTAATTATCTATTTTTAATTTATTTCTTACTTCAGAAAAAGTTTTTATTGTCTTTTTGTAAATTTATTTTATACACATACACACATTCACCCCCCCACACACATACACACACAAAGGGTAAGAAAGAGAGAGAGAAAAGGTTATTAACAAAGTTCGGTATCTCTTAAATTAATTTTAAACTGTTAAACATAAAGGAAAATTTTTCATGATATTTCACCACCTTAGCCTTCCCACTTAAAATTTGGAGTTGTCCCCCTCCCGTGGAAATTTGGGATTTCATACCAAAAATTAGATCATTTCGAGGTAGGATCATTTGTCAAATTTCATTTTTATATGTTTAATTGTTGAAAAGGGTTACATAAGTCTTCCCATACTTTGTTAACACCATTCATATTAATTGTCAAACTTGTGAATAGTTATGAATTAGTTAAGAGAACAAATGTAAGTTTGTATGTTGTTGCTTATAAATAGGAGAAGATGAGAGTGTAGTATAGAATTTCTCAATGTGGAAAGTTAGGATCAGTTGAAACTTGAGATGCTTATAGTCTCCCAGACTGTAGCGAGTGATAACAGAAATACTCAGTAAAGGAAACCACTGGACGAGCAGCAAATCTCTGAAAGGAATGAGTAACCTGAATTCTATTGTGAGTTAAGTCATTAGAGAATAGAGAGACTTCATCTACGTTAAAACATTATTACAGGATTTAAATTCTCAGATAATATTTTCTACAAATTGTAATGTATATTTAAAAAAATATATTTAAGGTATTGTATTGTGTATAAATAATTATAATACGTTAATAGCGGATGTTATTTTTATTATTTCTTTCTTTCTTTTGTTAGTAAAATATTTTTGTTTTTAAGAAAAAAATGAAAAAGTAAAATCTCTTATAGGTGTAAGAAAAATTTTTACAAATTGATAAAAGGCAACTTGTTATAAACATATTATTTCTTTAAAAATGGATTTCATAATTGATGAAATAATGAATTATCTTCAAGAACCACAGAAGTGAAATAAAACATTTAATAAAAATAATTAGTACATCAAAACTGAAAAAATTAAATTAAAAAAAACAAGTAATTTAAAAAAGTAACTGATAATGGTCAAATTTTTATAGCCTAGAAGACTGCCTCTTAACATTTGAATTTTTTTGTTATACAAATTTGTTTTAACTTAATTTGCATTATTTGAAATTTAGAAGCATTTATTAACTCTAAAAAGAGGCTAAAGCCAAGTTCCGAAAAGTCCTACTGCAATTGTGGGTTGTTTCTGGGGGTTTCACGGCTTACACACACATTCACAAACTAATTTAAAATATTTATAATTTTATTTAAATGTAATATTTTTTCGTTTATTTAATTCAATGCAAAAATCGCATCCATTCAAGCGAGTTGCATCCAGGTATCGGACGGTTTCCAAGCCTGCATTACTGGTGCTCGCCGGCGTCGTACCCATTGCTGTTTTTTCAAAGGAGCGCCAGGCAGCTCAATAGTAGTCGAGAAAGTAAAAACATAAATATATATATATATATATATATATAGATAAATGCATGTATAAACGTTTAAACTGACGATGGTTTTGGGGTCTGGGGGAAATGAAACGCGAAGATATGACGAAATTTTCCGGAAGTCGAATCATGGTACCCATTACAATAGGTAACTTTTTTATGAAATCTACCTAAAATGGCAATTAAAAAAAAAAAAAGTAGTATTCTTTTTAAATTAATATTTTCGTTTTTCTTTTATTTTTATTTATTTATTTTTCATTATAATTAATTAATAGGATATCAATTACATAACATATACCCATTAATCTATGAGTTTTTCCATGTCAATTATAAAGAAATTTCTGTTATAATTCAGTGGTCTTCTGGCTGTATTGAGCAGCTCACTAAGAAAAGATAGGTGTACTCATTCAAATTTATATCGCACGGCAAGTGTTGATCTGTTTACTATAAGACAAGCGGATATTACCGACAAAAAAGTTGTGGTAATGAAAAAAAAAATTATATCCAATAAAGAAATATATAAAATACCAGGGAAAATAAAAAACCAAGTGATTTCCCTTGCCTTCTAAAAAATCATTACAACGCTAACTTTAAATTTTCTATTAATTAAAAAAATGCCGATTACATTTTAACTAAAAATTAAATATATTACTAAAATCAATAGTTATACAAAATTATGCATATAGATATCGGGTGTACAAAAAAATATCAGTCTTAATTTCTTATAATATCTCTTGGATGTGGTGCACAGTTTTGATGTAAGGCCAGTTTCGATTCAAAGACCAAAAAGAATAATTTTAGTCAAGCTCGTAGGTATAAATTTATCTTATCTTTCCACTTGACTTCGCTCTAGCCATGATGATGATGAGTGTTCAACAAAAATCCTTCTGTTTTACATTTTGCTAAGTGTGATTGTGAAATTATAGGTCAATGTGCGTTCCGTAGAAAGTTTAATCGTGGTCGTCTAACGACAATAAAATTCGTGGAAGGCATAATTCGTTAAAAGCGACCGAATATATGTATGTAGGAAAGAGTAAGAGACCATTTAGTATGTCTGAAAAGAATTTTATGTGAATCTTTCACTAGTCTTTCAATAGTAGTCCTAAAAAATTCGTTAAGAAGGTCGGCCACGAACTAGCAGTGCCGATGATAGTGCGAGATGTTTTAAGCAAACTCTTCGTATATGCGTTCATACGTTTACAGGAGACAGCATCTCATCTTAGTAAAAAAGTTAATACACATAATTTCCATATTTGAGGGTTAGAAACTCCGTATAAACTTTACAATGCAAAAGGGACTCCCCAAATTAAATATTTTCTGTGTATTATCCCGACCAGAAGTTTATGGTATGTTCTTTTCACTGGAGCGAGCGCAACAGAAATTGTTTATTTGAATCTGCTGCGTACATGGCTCTTTTTTCGGCTGTAAGATGAAGTAGAGAATTTTATTTGGCAACAAGATAGTGCGTCTTCTCACTGCCATAACTCCGTACGGGATCGGTTGAATGATGTTTTCTCTAAATGATCAGCCTCGCTAGACCCGATGATAGAGCTAGTTTGGTTTGATCTCCAAGGCCATCCGATCTCACCACCATGCAATTTTTTCCTTTGGGGATTTTTATAAAAGATCTTCTGTATCTGATACACTGATCTATCTACTGTTCTATCCAATCTACACTGATCTATCCAATTTGAGGTACAGGATTGAACCAGCTGTCGCTTCCATTACTTCAGATATGGTGTTTAAAGTAAGGAAGGGGCTCTCCTATTAGTGATGTGTGTTGTTTGATGGAAGGTGCTCACATAGAACATTTGTAGAGAAAAATGATAAGAGTAACCGTTTCATTTTATTTGTGAATCATCACTGCAAGTCAAGGTAAAAGATATTGTATAGCTTTAAAATTCTGATTTTCTTTTTTTTACACTCTGCATTTATTATTTACTTATTCACTGATATAAGACGTAATAACATAATTCGTAAATACTCGTATTATTTTTTATTTTACTACCACGCTGGCATTAACTATTCTTAAACATTAAAAAGTTAAAAACTTAAGCAGTTATCATCATTAACTTCTGTTTGTATGTTGGTTTACACATCACGCAACAAGAAAATAAATTTTAATAAATATTTCAGGTTAAATTGATGGGATTATTAAAATTATAAAAAATTACAGAATTTAAAAAAAAATTACGTTATTAAAACAATAATTGTTATTTAATTAAAAGTATTCGGTATTTTTTTTCTTTAAATTTCCCTGTTAGATAAATTTTTCCCAATTAAATTTTGCTTAGTATGATATGAAAAATGAAAAAAAAAATTATACCTAGAAATTAAAACACATTACGTAACTTATTATATTTTAATATAATACTCAGAAAGTTAAAATAACGGTCAGGAAACGTAAATAAATCAGATTTTTTGGCACGTGACTATTGGAAAAACTTTTACGAATCTCTTTTGCTTTTGATTGTTTGTGTGTGCGTGTGTGTGTGTATGTGTGTGGATTTTGTTATTTCATTTTGTAAAATAATCAACTTTTTTCGTTTCGTAAATGTTTGACGAAAAAATACAGATTAAATAATTTAAATACATTAACCATGTTGAATAAGTAAAGATATATAACACTATAAGAAAGTTTGAGTGTTTAATGAAATATGTTTTTCAATTCCTGGGCTCGAATCCCAGTTAGGCATAACATTTTTCATATGATACAAATTTGGCGTTAGATATTCTCGTGCACAAGTACTCTGCCGTAAAACTTGCATATTATACCTTAATCATTATTGCTAATGCTGTTATTTTCCCAGTTACTTGTTAGGTACCCTTAAGTTATTATTTATTAGGCATCATATCCCAAAAACCCAAACGAACCCCAAAAACGGACAAGAAAAAATTTTAACAGCACCAAGTAGTAGGGAGAATGGTGTGAAATAGTTTGATAATTTCTTTATTGTGTTGAATTACTGTGCTTAATAAACTACTTAAACAAATATGATATTCATACCTATAAGTTAAATATTAACTCTCTTCTCTACAACGGAACAGCATTAAGAAAAATTATTTTATACTCGCATATGTAATATATGTTTGAAGTGTACCACAAAAACCTATGCATGCGATTTTATTTATCAGTGTGACATCTTTACTGAATAAAATCTTATTTATAAAAAAAACTTCTACGCCACTTTGACAAATCGGATAACAGAACTGTTTTCGTGTCACTCAACAATTTGGAGTACCAAAAAGAATCGTAGCCGGTTCTATAAAATTATCATCCCATTAACAGATATTTTTACCAAAAAAACAAATTCTTTTTTTTTTTACAGAAATAATAATATTATGTTTTAATGAAGTTTTTGCCTAATACTAAGCTTAATACTAGCCTATTAAAAATAAAAATCTAAATATTGAATATATCTTTATTTAACCTGCATAAGTATCTGTTCATATTATTTATGCACCTGGCGATCTTGGTTGCGTGCCGAGTGAGTGGTTGGCTTCGGGAACGACAGTTGCAGTTGACGCCTAGCAAGACTAAAATGGTGGCTGTAGTGGGCCGTCGCCACATTCGGGAGATCAGTGTTACGGTGGATGGGTTTCAGGCGATTATATCGCCATATGTGAAATACCTGGGGATGTGGCTGGCGCAATCTGGTCTTTAAAATAAATATCTTGCAGAGGTCACAACTAAGGCTGAGCGTGCCACAGTCACTCTGGGCCGGGTTATGGGAACCAGTTGGGATCGGCTAAAAGGGACTGGCGGCTAATAGGAAGCTGTTGATGTCGACCGTGACTTCGTTGCTACTATACGCGGTTCCTGTCTGGTTTGAAGCCCTGGATAAGAAGAAGACTGATGGTCGGTTGGCCTCCCTTCGGCGACGGGCGGCGCTGTGGATCGTGGCTGCCCGTCACTTTTTAGGTTACGTTACTTTTTACGTCACGTTACTTTTTAGGACCGTGTTGGGGGGTGGTGGGGGTTCTAGCGGGTATCTCGCTCATTCGTCTCCAGGCCATACACCTTAAGCGGGTGTATGAGGGGGATGCAGAAGTCGGATGCTGCATCCCTTCTCATACTGGAATAGCGGGAGAGATGGGACACTGCATACATGGGTGCTTGGATCCGAAGATTGATTCCAAGACTAGAACCGTGGCTGGAAGGAAGTATAGGGACATGGATTACTATGTCTCCCAACAGGGAGATGTCTTTCCGGTCACTGGGAATTCGGGCCCTATCTTCACAAATTTTAGAGAAAAGAATTTCCAGACTGTATTTTTGTGGGCTATTGTATAAACCGCAACATACTTTTTATGACTGCCCCAGATGGCAGGAGCTGCAGGAACGATCCGGCCTGAGGTGGATCACGCCCGAGGATACGATTGCCTTTATGTTGCAAGGGGTGGAAGAATGGAGCGGGGTTAGCCGCTGAGATCTTGAAAAAGAAGGAGGCTGTCTATCGCGAGTGAGAAAGCCGACTGACAGGGTTGTGGGTGGGCGAGGGGCGAGTCCTCTGGGGAGCTGCCGTTCATCTATCTTCTATGGATGGGAGGTGGCGATGAGGCATGGGAACTCCTGAACCCCTACGTGAAAAATAACCGAGCCCCGACAGGGATATCCTCTTCAGAGCTATCCCTGTTAGAGTCATTGGCGTCACGACCGAATCCCGGCTTGTGGGGTGAGGTCGGGAACGATATACTCAGGTCTGGTCCCCTCGTCCTGCAGGTGAGAGGCAGGCAATTGAGTTAAGATCCAACTGGCGGGCCGAACATACCAAACGTACTGCTGGTGGTTGAGGAGGCCCGATTAAGTTTTATGGACGCTCCCCCTGGCTGAGTTATACCTGAATGTAGGCCCGGCCGGTGGGAGTAGGGAGAAAAATACTTTCAAATTGTTAAAGTTTTGTGTTTATTTCATTCAGTATCTGTACATATTTAATGTTATATTATGAACTGAATACTCGGCAATTTTTAATATTGATTTTAAGTTAATAGATTTTTAATTTTACAGCATATTATGAATTTTGTAACTGCTTTAATGAAGTTATATTATTGCGTTCGATCTGTCCAAGAAAGTCCTAAAGCAGATCTTTTATATCCATGGAGTAACAAATTTACCTATTTCTGGGTAACTTTTGAAATGTATTGTGATTTACTAATTCGAATAAAATATTTATTTTAGTTTAATCACCTCTAAAAATTGATTTCCAAAAAAATTACAATCATAAATATAAAAATACTGGGAAAAATTATGTAAAGCAATAAATCATTGAAGTAACCTCTTTATATTGATATATTGATTAATCTTGATATATATTGATAAATATTACTTTTTGGATAGCCCCAGAAGTAAAAATCCGGTCGGTTTAAGTCCGTAGGGAGAAAGAGGTGGCCACAAACCCTTAGAAATGATTCGATCTCCGTAAACCTCTCGCAATAACTTCATGGACTTTGTATAAGTTGCATCTTCTTGTTGAATTCAAGTATTATTAATTTTGTCCTCGGTTAGCTTTCCCATGAATTGGTGAATGATTTTACAATAGCAAGCTGAATTTATTGTTTCTGCGAAGACTATTGGACCGAATATTCTTCTCTTGCGTATTGCAATCCTCACCGAAATCTTTTGGTAATGTGGAGGAATTTCATGTTTACCCATCGGGTTGGTCTAGTGGTTAACGCGTCTTCCCAAATCAGCTGATTTGGAAAGTCGAGAGTTACAGCGTTCAAGTCCTAGTAAAGCCAGTTATTTTTACACGGATTTGAATACTAGATCGTGGATACCGGTGTTCTTTGGTGGCTGGGTTTCAATTAACCACACATCTCAGGAATGGTCGAACTGAGAATGTACAAGACTACACTTCATTTAAACTCATAACATATCATCCTCATTCATCCTCATTCTGAAGAATTATCTAAACGGTAGTTACCGGAGGCTAAACAGGAAAAAGAGAGAGAGAGAGAGGAATTTCATGTACGGCATGCCGGATGCTGATAGATCATAAAAATGAGTTCTGTGCATGCACATGATAAATGGACCCATTACTATCAATACAGCAAACGTAGTCCAAACCAACGTCAGAAGTTTCCTCTAGAAGCTGTTGAAACCAATAACAGTATCGAACTCACTTTCCACAGTCTTTTGGCCAATAACTTTTAAACCATTTCACTTTATATGGGACGAGTTCGTAACAATTCATCCCGTATAAAGATTTCTTAAGATATTAAGGAGTTCGTAAGAAGCTTAGGTTCTTATGAACTCTCTTGTGTGAAGTTGCAACTCTAATGTTTTTCTGCTGGGCCAACTTTTGCATGGACCGGTTGGGACTTGCATAATACTTGACATGTCTTGCAATTTTTCTTCACCAAGTACTGATGGTCTACCACTTCGCTTAGTTCTTTACCAATCCCGACTTCCTAAGTTTCTTGATTAACTCCTACACAATTCGAATAGGAACCGGTATACCTGGAAATCTAACAGTAAACTGGTCTTTTAGAATTTATGTGTACTTACAATACTCACAGAAGAAGTATTCAAATAATATATAGATCTAAAGTAAACACCATTTTGGGTGCACGCGGAAAAATACGTTCTCAAACGTTCAAATGTGACGAACAGACAATCAATAATAAATAATCAGACACACCTTCTCGTCTAAAGATTACCGTTCTGATTGGGTTGAGGATGCAAACTGAACACAACACAGGATTACTAACCTTTTTAGAAAACATTACTCGCAGAGTACGAAATACAATCCCTCAACATGGTATTGTATTCAGTGCGCTAAATTGTACGTCTTCTACCTATTTTCTTAAAAATACGAGTTTTATACGTGGACAAAAACCAAAGAACCTTTTTTCGTGTATAGTTTTATCAATGACGGCTTATCATAGGAAGTAGAGATCTTACTATAAATTATTATTTTATTGATACGTAATAATTATTATGTTATTATTGTAACTTCATTCGTCCTTTGATCGATAAATCTTTGTTCACAATTAAAGGAGAAACTGTGAATAATTAAGAAACGTAACATTTCATATTCTGCTGATGAATCTTGGTGTTGTAAATCGTTTCAGGTTTAAGTATACTGACATTTTAGGGATCAAATCCCTTTTCAACAGAGAATCGAGTAAGGATGAGATGAGTGAGGGCTGAAAGAGAAAGACAGTCTGTATGAGTTGTTGCGAGAGTAGGGTGTTTTAGGCCTATGGAGCCAACAGTGGTGGTTTGCGAAGGATTTCCAGAGTTAATTAAAGTGGGCAGATCAGATCCATTAAAATAGTTGGCAGACATAGTGTACAGTACGTGTGTATTTGTGTGAGTGGAACCCAAACCCGTTTAATTACACTGGCTTGCTGGCAGTCCGCTCAGCACACACAGTTTGAATTTACCCAACCATCAGCATACATATACACACATACAAAGACACACACACACACACACACACACACAAATACACACCAGTTTTCAGCCAAACACCTCATCTCATTTCTCTCTTATTACTCATTCCAAACTTCTGCCACCAGATAAATAATTCATTATCGCCGTTATTGTAATTCACAACTCCATTTGTTGTTGGACAAAACTACCCTAAATTACCGATTCTGTTTTGACTTAAATTGTACGGTCAACTAATCAATAACCTATGTACTTTGTATCCGACCTATTTGCAGTTATAATAGAAGCTTTCACGTAAAATTACCTTCGTTGAATTCATTATACGACCTATATCTACTATTATTATTGTTATTATTCATTAATAAATATAGGTAGAAAAACAATAGATTGATCACGAGGTACATTCATCGATGAACTATTTATATACAGCATTGTTTTATTCATTTTTGTATTATTAATTGTTAATTGAAATGTGGTAAATGTTACTGAGGATTAGAGAGGAAACCCATATCTTTAAATATAGTTATTTTATTTACAGAAAGTACGAGAAGGAGTATAAACACACAGAATCTCACTGGTGTCTGATGGAGCTTTATTGTTTTGGAATCAGAAGATAACTGAACAACTTGTACTTTAAGTGACGTTCTAACTATTTTACACTCTAAATTGAGAAGACTTGTTTTTGATTGATTCCCAAAAATAAGTTGTAGCAAAAAAAAATTAGTAAGCATAACTCTTGATCTACGGAATTTTTTATTTCGTTAACTAAATTGTTTAACAACTCCTTTTTCCTCAAATTTATTGGATTATCAGTTGATTGATTTCAGACTGAAGTAAATTTAATTTTTATAAAAATAAATTAAATTACATTCTATTTAATTATTTTTATGGCATTTAAATCCGCTTAAAATAATATTTATAAAGATTTCTGAGCAATTTTGATTTTACTTTCGGGATATAAAAAAAAAACAAAATAAAAGAAAAACTACATATAAATATGTATAACTGGAGAAAGAGATTTTAGTTACACATTTCAGTGTGATTATTCAGGGTTTTATTGCACCAGTCTATAAGTAATCTCCAGAAATACATTAGTCATGTATTTTTTAGTTACGTAATGGGCTATATGTGTGTGTGTGTGTGTGTGTTGTGTGTGTGTGTGTGCGCGCGCGCGTTTATAAACTAATAGATTAAAACTTATAATTAAATGCATAAAACTATACTTAAAACTATAAATACTTAAGTCATGTAGTATTTTATAGTTACGTAATGGTGTGCGCATGTGTGTGCGCGCACGCGCGTGTGTATAGGTGGAGGGGATGAATTTATTCAAAATATATATAAAATATGTACACATAAATATTATACATGGCCCTATCGTAAGCAAATTACAAGATACATCAGTGGTCAGCAACTTGAAAAAAACGTAGGAATAATGAACTTAATTGATTTGTATGATATTCCCAAATCCCTGAATATCTATTACAGCTTTGTTGAACAGGAGTCCAACGGCAGTAGCTATGTAATTGTTTATGTACCTGCAACATTCCTAGATCAACAGGACAGGATGTGTTGTTAATTATGGCTTAACAGAATGATGGACCGGGGCTATATTCAACAGTTAATGGCGTGGGAATATAATTTGGGAATATGCTAATCCATGTGTTTAATAATAGTTACTTGAGTATATTAATGCAAAGACACATACACACACATGCAGAAAGCTTATCCAAAATAAACATATAACTTCTAAAAATGGATAAATGCGATGAGAACTTTAAGGTATATTTTTTAAAGTAGTTGTACTGTGGCTTTCCCATATCTTTAGCTTTCTTATCAAATTGTAGCCTATTTATTAATATTGATAATGTATATTAAACAAAAAAAAACTAAGTAATAACAAGAAAACAATAACATGATTATAGTTTGATATAAAGTTATATAAGAGAAAATGTCACTAAATCGGTTGTAGCTATATTTGTCCGTATGTATGGACTAAATGATTATTTTGAGTAATTATTAACTACGGTATAATAATTTTTTAACAAAACGGTACTATATTAATAAAGGTAAAATACTACATTTCTATTATCAAAATCAGTTATTAATTTAGAATTTTCTTAAAAAAAAATACATCTTAAATACATGTAATAGACAATAGATATACAATAATAGATAATAAACAATGTTTAGTCGTTCTATGTAATAAAAAAAAAAAAAAAAAAAATTATTAAACTCTTGGAATTAATTACAAAACTATTACCGGCCCGATTTCATTTATCAACAAATATCATAAGAATTTTATTATTTCTGTAAATTTGATATGTATTACATATAAATTAAATCGAGCCGGTAAGAGTTTTGTAACAAATTTTTTTTCCTTATTATATTTAACGCTTAAACATTGTTTATTAAATATTATTGTATATCTATTGTCTATTACATATATTTAACATTTATTTTTTTAAACATAATTCTAAATTAATAACAGATTTTGATGATAGAAATGTAGTGTAACCTTTCTGATATTAGTATTGTTTAGTTAAAAACAGTTTTATTTATATTACAAATTTTTGTTTTTTGAACGGAAGAAATGATATCTGCGAGACTCTTACCGTATGGTTTACAATTTCATTGTAATTTTTTTGGATGTCACTGCGTTTTGTTAGATAATTATTTTACTTTTTATAAATTACTGATTGTTATCTTGTGGATTTATTATTAAAATTTAATGGCTTAGAACAAACAAATTAAATTTCACCCATTTTATTTTTGTTGAAAGTCATATCATTCACTTCATACCACATTTTTAATAAAATTCGTGTATGACCTTTACGAATCGAAAATCCGTGATGTAATATTGCACTTTTTACTTTGTAAATGTAACCCTCGATTTTTATCGTTAAATTCGATTTTACCAAACAAATTTATATCTATTTTATTTATTCCTTTTTTAATAAAACTAGTGTAATCTCTTGTAAACAAATATTTTTATTTTTTTAAAAGAAGTGATGGGAATTAAAAAAATTGTTTCATCTTCAGTACTTTCATTTACATAACAGCATTTACTGTTAAAACAAGCTATAGTGTATTTTCTTTTAAATTTTATTATTTCAAGTACATTATCAAGTTTTTGTACGCTACCTAGTACTATCAAGTACTGCTATCTAGCGGCGCGATTCGTAAAGGTACATTAAAAAATGAATAAAATGACATATTGGAGTCCCGCGGTTCATCAAATGGAAAAAAAACGTTGTCTATAAAATTCGAGGTACTTTTTAAAAGTATTATTTATTACTAATTGAACTGACATATAATGTTTTCACTTCTTTTTTACCCATTTTCATTTCACTGTTAGCTTAGGTCATGTTTAGTACTATATACGTAGTTCGTTAACTTCAACGCCTCTTACCGACGAAGTTCTAACGAACTCCGTGACGTTAAATTGTTAAACTTTCTCCAACTTAATTAAACTCAAATTTTGTTTTTTTATGAATACTCAATTTTTATCCGTCTTGAAATTTTGTACTTAGCTTCTTACAACAAGTTTCAGGGATAAGTATCTATTGTTTGATTTTTTTTTCACAAGACAATCGAATCATCAACTAGTATGTTAATTGTCCAACAGTGATTTCGATAACTTACAAGAAACAGATTTGGATATAATATCAGCTGCAGCAATGAAAATAAATTAAAAGATTAAATATAAATCTGTATTTCAATATTTGGAAAATGTTTGATCAGCAGTATATTTTAAATTATAAATGTTAATATTCAGTTTTCTTTTACTGATTTCAAAATTAATTACACATATTAAATATTTAGTAAAACTAATTCTACTGTGTATGTTTATAAATTATGTAACCGAGTTATTAAATTAGACAGGTTAACATAATTTTCGATCAACTGTTATCATAGCTGTTTGTACTGTCATGTATTATATTACATTTTTGTAAAAATTAGTCAAAGGTTTAGTTATTTTTAAAGTAATTTGGATGTTTTTTTTTACTAACTTCATTTATTATTTAGTTTTAATTAATGGCCTGTTTCAAGAGTGGTTGTTTCGAGATTAAAAAAACTAATTGTCAAATTTTAACTAAGCTTGAATCTTTTTTATAAGAATATAATCTAAAAAACAAAACAAACAAATTTCAACAATAATTTAATTTATGATACTGCATGTCTGTTTAGTAAAAAAAAAAAAAAAAAAAAAAAAATTGAATATATTTCATTAATTAAATACTTCCGTACCTCATCATTATAATATTGTGATGATGCTCTAAACCTATCCTGTGATTGATCCCTTGCACTTTGTCGGCCTTCCCTTTATCCCCTCAAAATATTAGGATCCTGATGGCTTCCATTTTGTTATAGATCATCTACAATTTCTACTCTTTTCTAGCCTCTTCATTCTGCATCTTCCAGTGATCTTTCTACCACTGCTTCAGCTTCTTGTTACATTTTATATTTATTTCATCATTTAATATCTTTCCGATTTAATATATTTTAATTCCTCCATACCCAATGAAATTTAATTTGTTTACAAGTTTCATTTTTTTCTTAGCCTACATGTTTGAAGTCCATACATGCAAATTGTGATATTACTAAAGACACTTCTTCAACTCTAACTCCTACTTATTGCCGGCCTCCTTAGCGCGAGTGTTAGCGTCTCGACCTTTCATCCAGAGGTCCTGGCTTGGAACCCCGGTCAGACATGCCATTTTCTCACGCTAAAAAATTGTCATTTCATCTCATCATCCTCTGAAGCAATACCTGATGGTGGTGGTCTTAGAGGGTAAAAAAAAAACTGTAACTTATTACTTAAACTATTTTATAAACCATTTTTTCTGTTAAATGCTTCCTTAGCCAGTGCTATCTTTATTTTTGTTTCGTTTCTATTTGTCTAAACGTCTGTTCATACGGTGCTTATATATTCGTTCTGTATCACTTGATCGATTCCTTTTTCTTTTTGTGCATTTATTTATTGTGCCTCATACCCTCATTATATTTGTTTTTCTTACATTCATTTTTAATCCACATGCTAGCGTAGCAGATATTAAATTTGAAATCATCCGTTGAATATCCTGTGGGCTTCGTCTCCTAAAATAAAACCATAATATCTGCAAAATTTGTACAACTTATTCATCTTTTTTCTAAAATGATTCTCTCATCTAGGTTGTAGTCAGCACTCAGTCCACTTCCAGAATTAAACTATCAGTTTGAGCATTTTTTTTCATACACTTTTTCTTAGCCATGTACAATTCTTTAATTTCTTTTCTATCATTTCATTTTCCTCTTTGAGTTCTTAATATTTCATTAACTTTACTCCATTTAACACAGTCAAACACTTTTTCCATATTTATAAAATGGCATTTATGCTTTCTATATCAATCGTTCTTATTGGCCTAATCGCATCATCTTTTGTTCCCCTTCTCTTCCCGAATTAATTTTATTCTTCTGCAATTATTTCGTCCTTCTTTTTTTTGTACTTAGTCTTCTGTCAGAATTTGGTGAAGGATCTTTTCTGAAATTTATATAATTACTAACCAAATTGAAGAGGTATTGCGGCAAATAGATGAAGAAAGAAGCATTTGGAAAAATATAGTTAAAAGAAGAGACAGACTTATAGGCCACATACTAAGGCATCCTGGAATAATCGCTTTAATATTGGAAGGACAGGTAGAAGGGAAAAATTGTGTAGGCAGGCCACGTTTGGAGTATGTAAAACAAATTGTTGGGGATGTAGGATGTAGAGGGTATACTGAAATGAAACGACTAGCACTAGATAGGGAATCTTGGAGAGCTGTATCAAACCAGTCAAATGACTGAAGACAAAAAAAAAAAAAAACTAACCAAATGAAATCATTATCATTTATCTATTTAAGTACATCAGCCTATTTATGCTAATTTTCTGATGAAGATTTTCTCTAAGATGTATTTATTGTATTTTCATTGCAAATGATTTCTCTTCTACAATTTTAAGATAAGCTGATAAATGAACAAATTCATTTTGAATTAATATCTGCTGCTTAAACATACGTATATTTAAACATAAGCAATGAATTATTAAAACGGACTAACAATTTTCTTACGTAATATAAATCAGTAGAACGAAAGTAATGATTTTTCAATACCAAATGTCATATTTATTTAAATATGAATTTTTTTTTATTCCCTTACACCCCTGGACCGGATCTGCAGTCAAGGATGATTCAGTCCAGGGGCATGTCCTTGTGACTCTAACGAGCCACCCCGCCTGCCGGCAGTAGGTCCGGCATGGCAGGTCGGCCTGCCGGTTCTGGATCTTCTTATTTTCATTTGACTGCCTCTAACTTCAGAGAAAGGAGTAACCGGGCTCGCCTATGCCGTTGTCGGGATTCCACCCCATCCGCATCCGCCGGAACTCGGTCTTTTCTTCAATTATTTATTTTTGTTGACCCGGGTGGTTGGGAATTTCCGTGCCTCATTTCTACCGCCCACCTATACAAGCACGGACGAACGGCAGCTCAGTAGGGGGCTGTCCTTCTCTCCCACGTCTTCCACCTAGGCTTCAGTTTGAACCCATTCTCTGTAATCCTTTTCCTTCCTCTTTAGGATGTTTGCAATCAGCTTCTCCATGTTTGGCCATTCCCTTAAACCCTTCAACATGTACGGGACAGCGGTTTCAGTTGTCACCCATTCAAGATTACAATTTAACTTGGCTCCATCCCACCGACGACATTCAAAGAAGGTATGGTAGGAGGTGACCTGCAACCCGCAATATATGCAATTCTGGATCATCCTCCTACCAAATCGGTAGAAATATTCCCCAAATTCGTAGTGACCGGAGAGGAACTGTCTGACATGATATCTAACCTCTCCAAACCCCCTTCCCAGTCACGGCTCCAACCTGGGTATGAATCTGCGCGATCAGGCGCCTTTCCTCACCAATCGGGTTGTTCTAGTAATGAACGTGTCTTCCAAATCAGCTGATTTAGAAATCGAGATTTCCAGCGTTCAAGTCCTAGTAACGGCAGTTAGTTACTTTTATACGGATTTAAACACTATGTCGTGGATACCGGTGTTTTTTAATGGTTGGGTTTCAATTAACCACACATCTCAGGAATGGTCGAACTGAGACTGTAGAAGACAACACTTCATTTACACTCATACATATCATTCTCATTCAACCTCTGAAGTAATACCTGAACTGTAAATTCCCGGAGGCTAAACAGAAAAAAGAGAAAAAAAGGCGCCATTTCTTGCCGTGTCTGATGCCTCCTGCCATTCCTGAGATAATATTGCCGTCGCATCTTTTTTGGTCATTCCCTCATATTGCCTTTTTCTCTGCAAAGCTCTGAGACGAATCGGGGGAACCCCAGCTAGTACCCCCACCGCCTCTGCAGACACCGTTCTGTGCTATATCGAAATCAAACATCTGACGTTTTTATTTCTGTCCAAGGGAGCAAACCGCGCTGGTATTACATATAACAACACCGACATTGCAACAGACACGAGCAGTATTTTTGCTGCTCGAGGGTCCCATTTGATCTCCATTAATCGGTTCAAGATTCCAATCAAACGCTCCGCCTTGCCCGACACTTCCTTAATATGTTTATTGAATAGCCCTGCTTGTTCAAACCATAAACAAAGTTACTTGACATGGGCTGCATGGGCACTCGGACCTCATCTACGGTGATGTTGATTTGTCGGATTTTTCTCCGGCCGACTACAGCTACGACCTGAGTCTTTTGAGGCGCTAACTTCAGCTCTTTATTCCCCAGCCAAACACTGACTCGTCGGATCTCTATGTTAGCTATTCTCTCGATATCTTCTTCCGAGTATAATTTACTTAATATGGTTAGTAAACAAATCAGTCGGTAAGTATGACCTATGTCCCCAGCCACAGGTTTGGGTATAAGCAGCAGTCTTCCATTTTCTAAGACACGGGGAAACCTCCTGTGGTCAGGGCTTTGTTTAAAACTTCCAACATCAGCCACGGATGTGTAACTGCCAATCCCCCGAGTAGTGCACCTAATATATCGTCCAAACCCGCGCTTTTGTTAGTACTAATTTTTAAAGCTGCCCAGCGGGGCTCGGCTATTTGAAATCTTTTCACTTCCTGATTTATGACATTTAAATGTTCCGTCTCCTCTGTCTGGAAGAGTTCTCGAACAACACGTATACTTGACCACTGGATAATGGGGAGGGGTACACCAAATCTCTTCATTAACATCCGGTTCGCCTTCCCCCACGGATCATCGTTTAGATTTATTAACAACTTAAACCAGGCCACCCTGCATGCATAATAACTGTTACGGGCATTCTTATATTGGAACTATGCTTTTCTGATCTCTTCCGGACAGTTTCTGAATACATATTGCAGCTTTTGCCTGACCGCGAGGGTAGCACTTTGCAGGGTGGCAATATCCCGATTCTACCAGTAGACTTTGTGCCGCATCTGATCTATCCGTGGTCTTATTTTGTCACTGTCCTCTTTTAGAATAGTTAAAAAATAATCTGGGCTCCAGTCTTGGGTTTGCATCATTCTATCTGCCACTGCTTCAGAGAAGGAGGCAATTTGCGTCCTCGACGGCCTCCAGTTGTATCTCTTCGTCTGTCCTGCTGGGTTTCCTAGTTAGATAGTAAATCGGATCCTCTGATGGTTTTATGTTTGTCTTAATTAAATCTAAATTAATGTACCATTATAAATATTTATTGTTATTGTTACTATACTGTTGTTTTTATTATTAGGAGGAACTAAAATCATGTTAAATGCTGCAAATTGGTAATAAAACCACATCAAACGTGGTGTATGGCTGTGCTAGTTCTGAATATTAAGTTAAATAACAGACGATCTATGAAATATTGTGAAATTATACCATCTGGACTATTGTGCTTAATTAAAACGGATAACTACGAGTAAATTTATGATAATTTATTATCAATAATAATAATAATAATAATAATTCAATTCAATTCAAAAAAGTTTTATTTTTACCTTTAATATGTAAAAATGTTTATTCCTTACGTTTCTTAAATGGCCTATGTATATCAATCAAGCTTTGTTAGCTTATTTACATGCATTTTAGTTTTGTAAATTATTTTTTGTTTTTATTTTCTGTTGCTTTGTTTACAGTAATATACTCCTATTTTATGCGTATCTATTAATTTATCTCCATTGATATGTATGTAAATATCTACATTTGTCACCTTACATTTTCTAAGTTTGTGAGTGTATCACCTGAATGTGTTAGTCAATATTATTTTTTCTATATAGTTTTCTTAGATGTGTATTGAGTTAATTCTGTGTCCTTAGTGTTATTAAAATAAAAAGTTTATCATTTTGAATTTTAATTCAGTGTATGATTCTTTTTTTGTAACGTTTTCTTAATTCTTTAAATAATTCTACCAAATAATATTCTGAGAGCGATTGTACATAGTAGTTATAGGATTTGAAGAGTATATAATTCCTGCTTTTAATATGTAAAGTATAAATTGTCCACTTGAAAAATATTTTTCCATTTGAAAATTTTAAAAACTGAATGAACTAAATTTAAAAGATTTAGTATATATGCAACAATTAAATTTTACGTTTGAGAGCGTGAAACAATTTTAAATATTTAGCCAGTTTAACTTTGCGAAATGTACTTGCGCAAGTTTTCAAAATTGGATTGCAAAAAAAGAGGAACTGAATAGTTTATAAGCCTTCTTATAAACCCGTTGATAGCGAAAGTCATTGGCTATATTATACTTTAAAATTAGGGCTATAATACTATGGCCCTATTTAGAAGACATCCTAACTTAGCAATCGTGTAAAGTGTTGTCTAATTCAGAACTTCATACTTAATGATGATATGTATATGTATTTTCATAGTACTTGGTTTTTCCGCAACAAACTCTACAACCGAAAAATCCAGATGATCGGTTCAAATTTAAATGAATAAAACCTTTGACCACAATGAAATTTTAAATTAATTTTAAATTAATAATTTTAAATTAAATTTAAATTAATTAAATTTTGTTCAAACAAAGGCAAAGAACACGGTCACGAAACCAATCATAACAACTGAATCCTTAAATACACGGCCTATATCAGTAATAATTAATTGTTAAAACAAATTCCTCTTTTATCTTTGTACGAAAAAAGTGCATAAATCGCTCTGTTTATCAGCTACAGCAATCACAATCTAACTACTTAAATAAAAATATGAAAGTTTTGTTTTAAATTCAGCCACTATGCTAATAGCTCAACGATGATTAAGTACAGCTGTATAATTCTTAAAGAGATTGATTTATTTATTGTCTTAAATGATTACTCCGTGAATATCATTCCATAAAATACCATTCATTCTCTGTTTATTAAAAATATTAAAAATAAAAAATAAAATAAAATAAATTATAAAAACAAATTGCTCTGAAATTTTTTTTCCACTATATCTTCAATAGAATCTTGAAACTTACTTTTTGAAATCGGCGCCAAATATTAAATGAATTACGAGTACACGAATTACGAAATTACTAGTGCAAGTGACACGGATTACGGAATTTGTTTGAATTTGGCATCCACAGATAAATTTTCCTTTTCAGTATAATTTATCTTTTAAATTTATTTGATGTTATATTTCGCTGGAGTCGGTTCAAATTAAAAGAATTTTTTGTCTATGATTAAATTCACTACATAAGCTTGTGTAAGAATATGGAATGGACATTTTTTATCATGTGAAAAATACCGTGTAAAAATTATATTGTTTAATTTTATTCGACTCGATAAAATTAGAAAGATGGTTATTTTAATTACATAACTTTTAAACAAATTTATAAAAATATAAATTCAAGAAAAAAATTATGGTAAGTGTTTTATTGAGATTAACAAGATTGAAATTAAATTACTCCAAGCTATTTAAATAATAAATTTTAATTTGTTAGGTTAACATTTTACCACGTACGTGGTAAGATTTCCTTCTAACCATTTACTGTCATCAATATTTACATTTAAATATAGGTCATGTTTTTAGATAAAATTTAGGTTTATTAACCTAAATTGATCCCACCGCCTTTAATTAATTATTAACATAATATAATAGTTTTTAATAATAATATATTATTTTTGTTATAGTTTCAATTAATCCTATTTTATTTCATTTCGTAGTATACAATTTACAGTCCCATTTACAGAATTATTCATATGAAACAGTTTACTGTAAATACCATGATATTCATTGATAAGGATTTAATAATACAGTTTGTTGATTTTCCTTTAGTGAACTAAATCTATATTTGTAGATTTTTTACTATCTGTATTAGCCGGATGTTTAAGTTACGTTTTAAAAACAGTTTATTTTTTATTACCTTTTTTCGAGTTATTTCACAAAAATCTTTAAAAATCAATTCATATTCACTTATCCATCGCGTCAGTTATTTGCTTTACGTATTTTGTACTCTATCTTCCTCTTTATTTTGTTTTTTTTTTTTACTTTCCTTTATATTAATAAATTAATTAACACTTCATATTTTAATATAGGATGCTTCATTCCAGTTTTTTGTTTTAAATTAATTGCCATACAGTTTTATTTAATTCATTTTTAGTCTGTACAAATCTTTTAACTAATTACTACTTCTTGAATGATTTATTTAAATATTCCAGTATTTGTTTTTTTCTACATGTTTTATTTTCTATTCATTCCTCTAAGAAGAAATTAAATAAACCTTGTTATTTTATTATACATACGACTAATCTATTTGATCTCTTTACAAATTTTCCCATTATTTTCTCTCCTCACCAATTCATTTAAAGACCACTTCATTTAGTACTTTACCAACCCACCTAATTTTCACATCCTTCTGTAGTACTCTATTTCAAAGACCTCATTTATTTACCTGTCTGCTTTTGAGATAACCATGTTACGTTATCATAAAGCACTAGTTTTTTATATCATCTTATTTTAAAAGCCAGTATTTTTCTTTCTATCCTAATTATTCCCGCTGCCAAAAAACAACTTTTTAAAAAAAAATTCTTTCTAATTCGTAAATTTGCATTTTTATGAGGATAATTTATCTTTTTACAAAAACTATATTATATTTTGTAATTTCCTTTATTTATATCTTTCTTATTTCAATTACCGTTTGATAAACCTACTATTGTAGCATTTAACGACATCGGCGCGTGATCGCCTAGCATGAACGACGAGCCTTCATCCACATTCCTTTATTTGTTTTAACGTTTTTCATTATTTTACTTTTCTTAGCCGGAATAATCGAAAATTTATTTTCTCCGTGGACTAATAGTTTAGTTTCATTTCATTGTTAATTATAATTTTTTTTTTTTTTTGTAAGGAAAAACCTTTAAACAATAATTAAATTAACTGAACATTAAATTAAATCAGAATTCTATTGATATAATTTAGGTGACATAAAACAAGAGATGAAAACAAAACAAAAAAGATGAAAGCTTGATAAAACAAGTAAACACGACTGGCAAAAAAAAAATTGGTGACAAACATTGCTCTGTAATATTCGATAATTATTAATATAGGCTAATTAAAGAGCGTGCGGATGACAATTTTGTATATAGTATAATTTTGTTTTCAAATTTTTTAAATTTATTTAAACATATATGTATTTATACATATATATATATATATATATATATATATAGCCTATGACACACCCGGTAATGTAAGGATTCCAACGTGGTGTCATACATAAAAATCAGTTCAACCGTTCAGCTGCTACGATGGAACAAACATATATATATATATATATATATATATATATATATGTATATATACACGCCGTAAATACATTACACTCCTTTTTGGGCAGTCGTATAATAATAAATAATTAAAGTACAAACCACAGTGAGTATTTTTTAAAAGTAAAATATTTTTGTTTTTCAAAGGTCTACTACATTTATTGTACTAAAAACAGTTGTTTTTAATTTTTACAAATTCATAAGATTTTTTGTTAAGTTTGTTTTTAATAAAAGTTGTCATTTTTTTCCTTTTTCATAGACTATATTAAATAGATTTTCTCAGGAGAAAATTATCTACACTTTTTGATAACAAAATTTACTCATTTATTAGTCATTTAACAAAGTTGTTGTAGTTCAAATCTAAAAAAAAATATTTGTCGTCACCGAATTTTTCTGTTTTATGTTCTGTTATTTTTCCGTTTAATATATCATTTAGTTTACCCCTAATATATTCAAATTTCGCCGGGAGAACTGAAACCTGCATGATATTTTTCGCTAGCCGTTAGATCGATAACAAAGCGTTTTCGGACATATGTTTGCATGAACTTTTTTCCTTATTTTAAGCTCTAGAATCAGCTTTCAGATTATTTCCCTTTTCTTTTGAATCACTTGCACATATATATATATATATATATATATATATTACACACACACACACACACACACATATATATATATATAAACCATGATACTGCCTATAACGTAAGGATTACATCGCGTGATCGTATTTTTGAATCGATATATACGAGTATATACATGCACCCTCAGTACATTACACTCCTTTTAGGGCAGTCGTCATTACAGGATCTCCCATAATTTTCCATGTGTAGGAAAAATAAACCTTTTTTTATGAAATCCATTTTTATTTATTTTTATGTATTCTACGTATGAAAATTTATGGATCACCTATGTAACAGGTGAGGTTTTTTTTATTTATACAGGAGTAACAATTTACAATTATTAGATAGATAACTTTTAACCAGTTAAATACAGAAAAATTAAATTTAGAGAAATTTCCTCCCTTGAATCCATGTATTTTTCGGTAAGTGATAATCACATCCCAACCACCTAGTAGGGTGGTATCCAAAAATTTTAAATAGAAAGAGTAAGGTTGTGACACAATATTTTAAGTAGAATTAACAAAAAATTAATATAATTAAAAAAATATTTAGGCTGCTAGAACCTTAACCAATATGGCGGACATTCATTATTATTCTCAGCTATTTTCAAAAGTGGCAACAGTAAACCTAATGAGTGGTCTTCACCAAAAAATATATCGCTTTGAGGTAGGTATACTCGTTAGCTAATTTCGACTTTTCTGTATTTAATTGTTGATAAGTTGTTTAGAGTTACCATAGATTGTTAACACTGTGTTTTATACACGTCGTACAACAACAATCAGACAAATTAATTTTTTCTACGGTTTATATTTTTGATTTCGCTTTCTTTAGTTCAATTGATTAATGTGGAAGCTTTCTTGAAGAATATGATATAATAACATTTTCAAAACGAAAGGTTTGTAAAACTGTTTTCTCTCTTTCTGTTATAAACTAATATCTCTCTTGTATTTGAAATATGTGTTTTTCATTATTTATGCAATTCTGCTTTGTCTTTACATTTAATTTTTTTTTATTCTAATTTAAATAAATTGTAACCTAACAGATATTTCTTATAACAATACCGATCTTAAGACCTTTGCTTAGGATTGTTCATATACATCTTAAAAAATGTTGATTTTGCTTATTAATTCCTTATTTATTTTTAAAATGATCTGTAATTGTACTCAGGAATTTAGTTTTCTCCCTGATGTCTGCGTAATTATTACCTAGATGACTTCAGTTTAAATCGATTTCTTTAATTATTGAACACATTTTTCACAAAAATGATCTGATATTTCAAACATCTGAACAGTACCATTCAGATTATGACAAAGGGGATTTAAAATTAATTTCTGATGGAGGTATATGAGGATATCTATTGTAAGCCACCTGGATTTGCATTTTTTATTGTCATAGTATAAAACAATTGAGATCCCTCAATAAAACAGCCTTAAAACAACCTAATAAAATAATAGCAATAAAACCTTATGAGATGAAATAGCTTAAAGGATCTGTCAACGAATTCTGTACCTCCAACATACGAGTTATTTTTTATTCTTTGATACATCAGCCAGATTAATATCTACGTGACATTTTGGTTAGTCACCAAAACATGTTTCTAAGATGATAAGAAATCACGTTGGGAAACGTTAGTTTTTGTGAAGAAGGAATTATGAAACTCATCTACTTGGTTTTCACTCTGGAATCGATTTCTTTCCAGCGTCTTAATCAATGTCCCAAACAAAAATAAATTGCAAGGTGATAGATTTGGACTGTAAGGGGGATATTTTAAGGCTTCCCAGAAAATTCACTCCAGTTTATTCGCTAATTCTAACGACTGTGAAATGCCTGGCGTTTTTGTAAAGCTGACAATGACTTCTGATTCTTTAGGGAGCTTCTACTTTATTCAAGAAAATGGCAAGTACGTCCAAGAACTGTCAGTAGTACGCAATATTCACAGTGCAACGTTCATGAAGAAAGTCGACTGGCAATGTCCTGTCCAGAACCCAAGATCTTTGTAGTAATGGAATCTTCCAAGATTGATACCTTCTTCCGAAGCTACTTCATCGACCGTAAAGTGCCATCTGTCTTCAAGGAGATTACGGATCGATTGAATATTGTCTTTTGTCATACATTTTCTTGAAAACCTATTGGAATTCTCATTTTCTATCGCTTCACTCCCTCCTTTAAAATTTCCGGCGGAGTCGTGGATTCGGTTACGAAACAGTCAAAATCGGGTGCTCACAGTTTATTCAAAATGTTGGAGGATTTGAAGTAATAAATCGTGAGAAACTTCAGAATAATATATTGTGTCCGGATGATGGAACTCCTTGCATGATACTACTAACCAAAGAGACGCAAATGCCTAGACGGTTGGAATGTTCATCCCCTCCCTACGTCTCCAACATCAATATTTCTTCTCGCCAGCACCATCAATCCATGTTCATACGCAAACTAATGAAGCCAAAAATCCGATTTATATTTGACTGATGAAAGTACGTGAATTAGATTCTTACGTTATTAAATCTTCTTATATTATCTTATTTCAGTTTATTTTGCAAACAAATTTTTAAATATTAGAAAATCACAATAATTTTTGACTTAGTTACTTATCACATAATGTTTAATATGTGATATAAATAATATGATTTTATACATTTAATGTTTTTTATGTAACTAAATTTTTCTGTCATGGGACTTCTTCCAGAAATGATTAATCTGAATCAAGGGAAAGTGTTATTTCGGGTTTCATATGTTTATTAGTAGTTATCCCAAATGGTTTAAATTACCACATTACCTACAATTATGAAATCTGATAATTTAGGAATTATTCCATTAGTCATTTACTCGGATCATTTACGTACTGTTCTGTTAATTTTGATGAAATGTAATAAACCCACCGGGTTGGTCTAGTGGTTAACGCGTCTTCCCAAATCAGCTGATTTGGAAGTCGAGAGTTACAGCTTTCAAGTCCTAGTAAAGCCAGTTGTTTTTACACGGATTTGAATACTAGATCGTGGATACCGGTGTTCTTTGGTGGTTGGGTTTCAATTAACCACACATCTCAGGAATGGTCGAACTGAGAATGTACAAGACTACACTTCATTTACACTCATACATATCATCCTCTGAAGAATTATCTAAACGGTAGTTACCGGAGGCTAAACAGGAAACCAGAGAGCTGATGAAATGTAATGAATTACACAGTATACTTACATAGAGATTTGTCGAGTCTAGATAATTAAACACGAAAAAACTTTTTTTACTAACAAACAGCCTAATTATAAAATCAACATTTTCATTTTAAAAGTATTAAAAAATTTGTTAAAATTTTTCAGTAATAATTATTTGCTTTAAATTTTACACTTAATTTCAAAATTAATATTTTTATAAATATTTTACCGATCAATCAGTTCATTTTTATAAAGCAGTTATTAAAAAAAATATTTAAAAACAAATACAGCCCTTGGCGTATGTGAGGTGATATTAATGAAGTGGGAATTGTGTAAAGTTTCTTATATTTTACCGACTTTTGAATGAAAAGTACGGTATTTCTTTCGGTCACATGGTGGGAGAGTGGGTGAAAATGAATTGTCTACTTTTTGAGGTATGAGAAATACGAAAATACCGTTCACTTAAAATGGAGTTTCCTGATATATATATAGAGGCAAATGTACACAATTTTGAGGCTCAGAAATTTCCAAAATTACTTATTCAATTTTTTAGAACTTACATATACGAAAAAAATTGAACGGGTCAAGTTGGAAGTGTAGTTCGTTAGTTCGTTATGATTCTGCGAGTTGAAACGTTGATGTTTCTTTATCAGCGGTATCTATAGTTAGCAACAATAAAAAAGATTTAAAAAAATATTAAATACAAAAACCAAATTAAATTAATGAAACGTCGGTCTTCTTGTACTTAAATGTGCAAGATTTTTTAAATGTTATTTGTTTACTTTTTAATATTAATGTAATGATTTTTTCATAAAAAAGTATTGGTTTTACAAGGGACCTGATTTCTTATTCTTTCATAAAATTAACATATAAATTCAGATTTTTCTTTTGACTTTATGATTCATTTAAAAATTTGCTGGTAACATTTTATTTATTTATTTTTTATAACTTTTAAAACGCATAATTCACGATTCGTAATAATAAAAAAAGACATTGAAAAGAGAAGAATAATTTTTTTTTTCTGTAAAATTATCCTGATACCTACAATAAAAAACGGCATCTAAATATTCTAATATGTCCAGATCTACATTATAACAATTTCTAATTTTTTGAGTTTTTTATGTTAAAAATAAAAAAAGTTAAAATATAAAATAAATCAACCTAATTTTCAAAATTGTCCGCTAAAATTAAATTTGTAATTCAGCGTCTACTTATTTTTTCTTTCTTTTGAGAGAAAGATGAAAGATTAAATTTATTTTTTCGGTTGAATTAAAAAGCAAAAAAAAAAAAAATAGGTTAATAGTTTAAATTATGATATATTACATTCATAAACGTGATAATAAATATCACAAGTGGTCTACTAAATGATAGTAAATTATAGTAACATTAATCATACTTTTAAATAAAGTAAAAAAAAAAAAATGTAACCCTTCTGAACATAAAGGAAGGTTTGGATGAAAGAATGTTTTTATTCTTTTACAAAATAAATCATTTTTTATTATGTAACTGCACTTTGACTTTATAATTATATTTTTGTTCTAAATGAAAGAAAAAACTGTCAGAAGAAATTTACAATAATCATACCGATTTAATAATTGTATAAATTTTGCAAAGTTAACTAGCAAATTTATTTTTATATAACCTTACATAATAAAATATATGAATACGAAATAATAATAAAATGTCTTTATTCAAACAACAAATTTCTCATTTTTATTTGTTTATACAAATATATGAAAAATGAATTCAATTATTTATTTCTTCTATTCTCAGAATTATATTTGTTCCTTTCTCTCCATAGTCATTCTGTAATTTTTTCGTTTCTAATCAAATTAAAATTCTTAAAATAGATTTCTCACGAAATGACAGGAGCAGAAATGAAAAATTCCTGACTTTTTTTAACAGATAGGTGTAAATTCTGTTTGCAGTATACGGATATATTTAAATTCAACTTTATTCGTATTAAATAACTCTCATTACACTTAAAGAGAAAAAATAAATAATTAAAAAAAATTACGAAACCTAAAAACATTAAAAGCCAATTTAAGAGTAAGTCACGCAGTATTTTAATTATGATAATAAATAAAATTTTCATAGAATTAATTAAAAAGTATTTTTTCTTTATATAATGATCAGTATTTTAGTTTAAAAGATTATAAATGTTTGCTTATTCACCTAGATTATGGCTTTTAATGATAAAAATATCCAAAAATATTGATCGGTCTGCTGTAAAATTCCAGATCATTACAGTAAACTAGCCAAGCACTATCATTTCAGAAGTTACTAAATCTACTGAATGAGTCACGAGACCATTGTAACTACATCGTATATAAAAAAGAATCACCCCATTTCTAAATCACACCCTCTACAACCATGCAATGAAATTTGCATTATTTGAAAGTGTACGTCCTAGAGCTTCAAATACCAGCACCATATTGCAATCCTAGCTCGAAACTACACTAAACATCATGGTGTCTATGCAACAGAAGGCGTTTTGTATTCTATCATTTAGCAACACACGAGTCCATGATAGTAGTTCAGCGTGCGTTTCAACAGGATTGATCTACTATTAGTTAATAATATCTCTCGCGTGTATAAACAATTTGAAGAATCATGGTGTTTGGGGGGTGTAAGGGATCAAGAGGGTTATGTAAGGAGATGAGTCTAGGGCAAACACGCATTTCAGAAGAAAATGTACAATTTCAGTTTCAGGATGGTTTTCAGCAAAGCCAAAAAAATTTCACTCGTCGAGTTAAGAGGTGGGGAATCCCATTTACGGACGCTCTTAAGCAGTGTCGGGCTCGCTAACAGGTGCCGCACGATGTTACTAATATGCGTATGTAAACCTGCTGCGCACTACCGACTCTAAACCACGCCACCCCTGGCCACCACCCTTCCTGGAACCGCTAACGAAGCATTCCTTCTGGAAGGGGGTTACACGCTCACTCACACTTTCATACGTCATAGTGCAATATCAACAGAAACACAGTTACAGCAAAACAACAGCAAACATGAAACATCACTATACATCAAATAACTACATACTACACACAAAGAAGAAAGTCCCACAATATCAAATATTAAATATTTATATCAATTATTAAATATTTGTGGATGCTAACAGATACGGGAGCGGAGTGTCCGCAGCCTGTTCACGTCAAGGCGACCCCTACATGTACGAAGGCCCCCTAGTCTCACTCACGAACCTGTCCGCTCCCGCACTCTCCGACACCGCCCATTGTTTCGTGACTCCTCCCATGCTTGGAGGTCCCTCATCATGATTTCACATACGTAGTGATCGCCTTCCAGCTTTCTTTCTTTTCTATCATTATGTCCATCAGCTCCTCAGGCTGGAACATCACTTCCCTGCCTAGTATGTCAAGTAGCTATGTCCTAGGTCCTTCGTATCTCGGACAGTGGAAGAACACGTGGTATGGAGTTTCCTCCTCCTCGCATACCGGACAGTTCTGTTCATCATCGAGGCCGTACTTATGAAGGTATGCTCTGTATCCCCCATGGCCCGCCATAAACTGGGTAAGTCTGTAATCCAACAAGCAATGAGTTCTCTCTCGCCAGCGCCTTACATCTCTCACCAGGGGGTGTGTCCATCTGCCTTTTGTGCTGCCGTCCCACCGTTCTTGCTACTTGTTCTCCATCTCTTCTGTCAGTGTACGTGTCCATCTTCTTCTGTCTGCGGTGGAGGAGAGAACCCCAAGCTCACGTAATCTTATCCGTATTTCGATTACCAAATCTATCGGAAGGATTCCCGCTACTACTTCTATCACTCGTCGAGCTTGCCGAGAATATGTGATCCCTCTATGACTGATTTTTTTTTTCTAATCTCCGGGACTGTTAATGTATATAACTGTTTAGTGTATATTATTATAACACTTAAATTTTAGTCGTAGCGATTACAACTGGTACAAACTCTTCGTAAAAATGACAAAAGAAACGTAAAGATTTTTGTGATATGCACTTAGTTGATATAGACGATAGGTTCATACCGCGGTTAATTTTTAGTGATAAAGCAACGTTTCATGTCACATGTTCGCTTATGGAGACTTGAGAATCCGCACAAAGTTGAACAGAAGGGGCGAGATTCATTAAAAGTTAATATTTTTTATTCGGTTTTAATTATAAAAATATTTGACCCTTTCTTATTTTAAGGAAATACAGTAAAAGGGCATTTTCATGGCTCACTGGCTTTTTCCACTATTAAATGAAGACTGAAAAATTCGTTTTCCAGCCAGATGGTACCCTGTCACATTGGAAAAACTGTAAAAATAATAATAATAAATTTATATTTAATAACAACATTATTCACAATTTTTATTTTTATTTACTTTATTTAATAAAAATATTAACTGATGTTCAATAACTATAGAGAAATCACATTATTACCTGTCACGTATAAAATACTTTCCAAAATAATTCTTAATAGATTTGAAATCACAGATCGTCTCAATACTTGGCGAATATCAAATTGGATTCAGAAGAAAGAACTTGTACAGGCAAATCCACAGCCTAGAAATGATCTTAAAATATTACAAGACAAGGCCTAAAGACATCTATATTTCATTCACTGATTTTTAAACTACATGGAAAAACTATATTTGGCACATAAAGGAATACCAAGTTGACCAAAAATTATAAATTTAATTAAATTCACTTTATCAAATACTCTATCTAAAGTCAAGTTTCTAGTTGAAGTCAAAGAACCATTCCAAATAAAACAGTACTAAGACAAAGAGGTTGTTTTTCACCTGTGATTTATCATCTTGGTTTTAATTATAGTCATTTAAACTTTCTGAGAAAATAATGATTAAAGTTCAAAAAAGGAATAAAGAACTAGAAGGTCAAGATTAAATGTTTAGCTTTTGTTGAAGAGTAGCACTCCTTGCAGAACAGGAAGAAATAAACCAAATTAACCGATTGAAAGACGCTGAAAAAACAGGATTGCATATCTCCTTTTCAAAAACACAAATGATGATAAGAGTCAGAAATATCCCAAAAATACATTAGAAACAAAGTATGGCAAAATTAAAATCACGAACCATTTTAAACATCTTGTAGAAATGATTAGTAAAAACGAAACAGATAAATTAGTGGTTGAGACCAAAACACTCAAAAGAGATTAAAACAAGTAAACATTTACACAAAGAATATTTACAATACAAAGAACCATTCTATAAATGCAAAGTTAAGGTCTGCTGTAAGACAATCATCTTATATGGCTTGAAAACTACAAATACAATAGAATAGAAAATCTATTCAAGGTAAAAAGGTTTTATGGTCCAAGAAGAATACAAGAAGGTCAAAGACATCGAACAAATAAAGAGATATAGGCTACGATAAAATTGAAGACCTGGAAGTAAAGAAACAGATCTTCAATAAAATCGGTCTGGAAAAGGCCGAGTTTATTGAAGATTTTTGAAGGAACTATAAAGGCTGTGTTAAACAGATGAAAGAAGAATTCAAAAAGTTAATCATTACAGAAAAGGCTGTCGCGAGATCGAAAAAGGTTTTTTAAATAAAGGTTCTTGTAGCCGAAAAGAAAAAATCAGATGTGGACATCACATGACTTCATGTACGCCTATTAAATTACATACACACAATTTTTGATGCAGTTAATTTAAACTTATTTCATTTGAAAGTGAGATACAATTCTCCAATTCTTTAATGAACTGGACAGTTACACAATTGCTGAAATATTAGTTTTTATTAACATCAAATACTTATACAATTATTAATCCAACTATCTTATATGAAATATTAGAATATTTTATATGAAATATTAGAATAGAGTAGAAGTCCCTTTATTACTCGTATTAATAGATCAGTGTTACTCGTATCTTCGTGAGTTGCTGATTCACAAAAGTTTCAGATCTCTAGTGTGTCGTATAAATAAAAGTTAATTATAATTAAACAATTCCGTTTAGTGAAATGTATACTGGTTACAAATACTAATTTTGACCTTACAGTGTACAATATTCAGTTTTTATTATTGGATTATTTGGTGAATAATCGAAAATAAAAAAAGAAACAGTCATACAGGAAAAGAAAGATAAAACATGAAGAAATAGAACTAAAATAACGACGATGAATATGAAGAGGAAGAAAATGTTAAGAACAAGGGAAGAATAAAAAATTAAGAGAAGATGATAAATATGAAGAGGAAGGAAATGTTAAAACCAAAGAAAGAATAAAAATATTAAGAGAAGACGATAAATATAAAGAGGAAGACAATTTTTAACAAAAGAAACAATAAAAAGGAAGAAAATGTTGCAAAAAAATAAAGAATAAAAACATTAAGAGAGGATGATAAATAATATAAAGAGAGAGAAAATTTGAAAACTAGAGAACGTGTACACAAATTAAGATCAGAAGAATTACATCAAACCAAAGAGCGATTAAATAACTGGCAAAAAAAAAAGATAATAATTTTTTTTTTTTTACTCCGACTTAGTAACTCCGAGAGTAGTAATGAACAAAAATATGAGAATTTTTTGCAATTTATTGAAGATCGGACATGAATGCCTCAGTGTATATGTTGCTCTTGTGAGGGTTTGTTTTTCAGTCACTCTGTAGTTAGTTAGTATAGATAAAATTAAACAGAAATAAACTAAAAAATCCAAAATTAATATGATTCTAAATTATAATTTTTAATTAATATTAAATAATCGTTTTTTTCACCAAATCTGTTATATATACTCATATGTAATAGTGCCTATTAAATTAAATATACAAATTTTTAAAAGTATATAAAATTTTATTTCACTAATAACCTCTGATTTTTTTCATATTATTTATGTTTATTGTTATTACTGAATTATTATTTATTGTATTTTTTTTTACAATCACAGGTTAATAATTATTAATAAATCAATATATTTAAATTAAAAAAAAAGATATTCAGAAGTCTGAATCAAACCGATGTGCCTTTCGATGTAAGATCCAGATATTTCATTAATTAAACGTTTATTTGGCTATAACTCTGGAACCAATGAAAATAAGTACCACTTATGATAGATACATTCTTGAAAAGGTCTCAATGAGGGCTTATTACTGCAGTTAAGAAAAAGTCCAAAATCCAATTTTTTTTTGATTCTGGGCTTTTTTGGACACTTTTGGGTCAGTCGATTGCAATCAAAAGGTGAGGTGCACAACCTAGATGTTGCAAGAGTTCTAAATTCAATATTTAAACATCCTATGGCTAATCGTTTTTCAGTTATGCGAGATACATACGTACATACATGCATACATACTTACGTACAGACGTCATGTCGAAACTAGTCAAAGTGGATTCAAGGATGGTCAAAATGGTTATTTCCGTTGAAATCTGAAAACCGAAATTTCTCGCGATCATAATATTTCCTTTACTTCGTAGAAGGAAGTAAAATTTAACAGAGATGAATGGACTGAAAAAAAGAAGAGTTAAACAATCTGAAAGAATGAAGAAACTTTCGAAGAAAAAGAAAGTAACTACATGTAATAATAGTCCTTGAAGTTCTATCTGCGGAGAAAACAAAATCAACTTAATCGCATTAGATATTATTTAATTTATATATTCAGTAAACCGAAAAATTATTTTTACAATAATATATTTTACCTAAGAGCTTAATTTTGTTGCATTATTTTCATTTAAAGTTTTGTAGTACGTAAAGAAGAACGCCACAAAATATTTTTGCAATTCTTACCCATCTATTGAGAGGAGAGTGGAAAAAGTGTTAGGAGAAGACCAATTTGGTTTCAGGAAAAATATAGGGACAAGGGAAGCAATTTTAGGCCTCAGATTAATAGTAGAAGGAAGATTAAAGAAAAACAAACCAACATACTTGGCGTTTATAGACCTAGAAAAGGCTTTCGATAACGTAGACTGGAATAAAATGTTCAGCATTTAAAAAAAATTAGGGTTCAAATACAGAGATAGAAGAACAATTGCTAACATATACAGGAACCAAACAGCAACAATAACAATTGAAGAACATAAGAAAGATGCCCTAATAAGAAAGGGAGTCCGACAAGGATGTTCCCTATCTCCGTTACTTTTTAATCTTTACATGGAACTAGCAGTTTATGATGTTAAAGTACAATTTAGATTCGGAGTAACAGTACAAGGTGAAACGATAAAGATGCTACGATTTGCTGATGATATAGTAATTCTAGCCGAGAGTAAAAAGGATTTAGAAGAAACAATGAAAGGCATAGATGAAGTCCTACGCAAGAACTATCGCTTGAAAATAAACAAGAACAAAACAAAAGTAATGAAATGTAGTAGAAATAACAAAGATGGACCGCTGAATGTGAAAATAGGAGGAGAAAAGATTATGGAGGTAGAAGAATTTTGTTATTTGGGAAGTAAAATTACTAAAGATGGACGAAGCAGGAGCGATATAAAATGCCGAATAGCACAAGCTAAACGAGCCTTCAGTAAGAAATATAATTTGTTTACATCAAAAATTAATTTAAATGTCAGGAAAAGATTTTTGAAAGTGTATGTTTGGAGTGTCGCTTTATATGGAAGTGAAACTTGGACAATCGGAGTATATGAGAAAAAAATATTAGAAGCTTTTGAAATGTGGTGCTATAGGAGAATGTTAAAAATCAGATGGGTGGATAAAGTGACAAATGAAGAGGTATTGCGGCAAATAGATGAAGAAAGACGCATTTGGAAAAATATAGTTAAAAGAAGAGGCAGACTTATAGGCCACATACTAAGGCATCCTGGAGTAGTCGCTTTAATATTGGAAGGACAGGTAGAAGGGAAAAATTGTGTAGGCAGGCCACGTTTGGAGTATGTAAAACAAATTGTTGGGGATGTAGGATGTAGAGGGTATACTGAAATGAAACGACTAGCACTAGATAGGGAATCTTGGAGAGCTGCATAAAACCAGTCAAATGACTGAAGACAAAAAAAACAAAAAAAAACCCACCTTAATAATAAAAAAAATAAAATAATGTGTGACTCTAAGCAATGTGATAAACGTTGAAAACTATTCAATAACACTTCATTTATTAAAAAAAAAATTAAAAGAAGATAGTTTGAAAGAAGTTATATAAAATGTAAAACTTTATACTTCTTCTTCCTTGCTTTATTAATATACATAATGACTAATATTACATATATAATTCCTGTAGTGAGACAAAAGTCTCCAGGGTAAGCAGTAAAACAGTAAAAATTCAATTCAATTTGGTCTCATTGAACGGAGTGTCATTCTGGAGTTCGTTTTATCGTCCCTCTCTTGCTGGGTCAAACCGTGCTTCAATCGTCGATCTTCCAACTGCCCACACCAACTGTTCTTCGGTCTTCCTCGTTTCTTAACTGGCGGGATATCAAGAGCCATTATCTTTTTTTGTAACACTTGAAGGGTGCTGGTAATCAACGTTTTCAAACCAATCGTTTCGCTCTCGAGAGATTTTCTCCGCCACTGACTCTTTTATTTGAAGGGAGCCTCGTATTCGTTCGTTTCGCTAAAATGTAAAACTTTATACATAAATAAGTAATATTTAGATAATGTAAAAATATTTAAATTTTATGTATAAACATTTAAAAAAGTGTAATTTCAACTTTTAGAGTTAGGGAATAATGTTAAAGTTTTTTTCATATGTTGTCATTTTTATGACTCAATACGTTTAGGTTAAGTCAGGCACGAGTAAATTCTTATAAAGTCTAATTTACCCATCCTTCGTTTTTTAAAATTTATAATTTGGGTACAGTTCTTGAAAACACTTATGCTTCCATACTAGTTTTCGTGGTGTTTATTGCAACTGTTAATAAGATATAAAATTATATGGAAGCCGGCAAAAATTTAAATACACCGCCATAGGTACATACATACATATCTCTACCAGTAAAAAAATCTTTTTAACAAGATTTTAGAATCTTTGAACTCAGAAAGTTTAACATAGAAAAAGTTGAACATGTAAAAGTTTTAGAATACCATATTTTTAGCTATTAATACTCGCATATCTTATACATACGGTAACAATCGGGAGAAAAAATCGGAATAGCGAATAAAAATTGAAACTTTACTAAGAAAATTAAACTAGTTTAAAGTTTTACTCTACTTTATCATAAAATCCTTTTTTTTTTTTACTTATTATTGACATATTTTTTCACAATATTTTAAACCATTTTCTCTTATACATTATCCGTTTCTTTCTACCTAAATATTTTCAGATTTTTTTTTATTCGCATATTTTCCCTACATAAGAATAAATAGTAAAAATATTAAGCTACAAAGTTTTGTGATTTATCAGCTAAGTTAGATGGTATCTAAAAGTAATAATTTTTAATGATAAATAAAATGAAGCTAACCAATAGCTGCAGGTCAGCTATCCTCTGAAGCAATACCTAAATGTGGTTCCGGAGGTTAAAAAAAAAAAATAATAAGACCAGTAGCTGTTGTAAACAAACCGTGTTTTGTATATCATAAATAAACT